>NW_028317811.1:5370000-5670000 GCF_062004578.1 Staurois parvus | reverse complement strand
TAACCATTCTGATTTATTCCATCAGGCAGATTTTGAAGATTTGGAGCAGCTGTTTATCCACCAAAGGGGTTTTACATGAAATCCAATGTTTGTGATTTAAAATTTGGCCATATTTATTAGGTGAGGTATTATTGTGTTTTAGATTTTAAGACTAAAATTTTGGTTTCATGGAACAATACCATTCATGGGTCAAGGGAGAGATGGATGAGATTTTGTTGACCAGTTCCAATATTTGCACCGGGGTGTGATACCACCCGATCAATAAGTTTACTTACTCCTGGTGGTAGAAGAATTTATAAAAGTTGAATGTACTAATTTCATAGCTTTGAACTAGACTGGGTTATGTTTTAAAAACTACTTTTCAATAAATGAATAACTAGTGTCATATTTAGACTTCTTTTTTTATTGAATGTTTCCTTTTACTATTTTTCCAATAGAATGCACTAAACTAAGAGAACATCATAACTCCGAGGCTTACTAATTTATTAAAAAGTTGAGAAGAAGCAAACATAAAGAAAATGTCAAAAAAAGAGCGATGAATCACTTCAATTGTCCAATTATAGGCAAGTGAAATACCTAAACAAAAATTTGCTTTTCACATGATTAGACAATCGAAGTGAATATTCAATCTTTTTGTGTAAATATTCTCAACTCCTTTAACAGATCAGCCTTCCTGTGTTAAAGTAAGGGAAAAAGTGATCATTCATTAATGCTGTATGTGTGCCTGATTAAATAGTCAAATGGACTGTGCCTTATGTATTCTTATAGCACACATCACAGTAATAGCTTTGCTTCAAATGTTGTGGCATTATTATATACAAAAGTAACATTTCATCTTCAAGTGAAAAGACTTGGGTTAATGCTGTATGTTCATGGATTTGAACAAGTTCCAATGGACTCTTTACCAATCCCTTGGGGTAGTGGTGAGCACTTACCTACCTGTCAGGTAATTTGCCCTCCAGCCCCAACTCCTCCTAGTTTTTTTTTGCCCTTGGTGTAGAATAACTCTCCCTAAATCTGAAACAGCCAGGATTACATGCAGGATGGTTTCTCACTTGTAGCTTTAAGGATGTATATTCCATATGTCTTGTTTGCAAGTCTGATGTTTTTCTTTTGCTTTATTTCAAGAGAATAATTTCCAAAAAGGGGGAAAAGGTTTATATTAAAGTGTTTGTTTTCCCAACATTTCATATTTCTGATATGTGTCTGTTGTATCATGTACTTGTGTTAAAAGGCAACCTGTTATCTTTGCATTGCTACCTTTGTGTGAAATACCAGGTGATCCTGCCAGTCCCCCTACTTATCTATTTCAGACATGGAAGCATATTCATCCCAATGTTGTCAGTTTTCTGGCTGAGGTGGAAGTACAGCCTGCCTGTCCTCCAATGACCAAGACTTGTGCTGATATGTTCCCCAAAACAGCTCTTCACTGGGAAGATCAGTGTGCTGCTCTTCTTCTGCCTCCTGTTGACACCCCCCCCCCCCCAAGTCTCCACCCCCACCTCTCCAAGTCCCTTATGCAGCTGAGAACATAGGACATTTGATCACCTACAGAAAATTAAAAAATGTATTAGAAATTCTGTATACAGTGAGGAACAGAAGTATTTGAACACCCTGCGATTTTGTAAGTTCTCCCACTTAGAAATCACGGAGGGGTCTGAAATTCACATTGTAGGTGCATTCGCACTCTGAGAGACAGAATTTAAAAAAAATTCAGGAAATCACATTGTATGATTTTTAAAGAATTTATTTGTCTTGCACTGCTGAACATAAGTATTTGAACACCTGAGAAAATCAGTGTTAATATTTGGTACAGAAGCCTTTGTTTGCAATTACAGATGTCAAACGTTTCCTGTAGTTCTTGACCAGGTTTGCACACACAGCAACAGGGATTTTGGCCCACTCCTCCACACAGATATCCTCTAGATCTGTCAGGTTTCGGGGCTGTCGCTGAGCAACACAGACTTTCAGCTCCCTCCAAAGATGTTCTATTGGATTTAGGTCTGGAGACTGACTAGGCCACTCCAGAACCTTGATATGCTTCTTACGGAGCCACTCCTTGGTTATCCTGGCTGTGTGCTTCGGGTCGTTGTCATGTTGGAAGACCCAGCCACGACCCATCTTCAATGCTCTGACTGAGGGAAGGAGGTTGTTTCTCAAAATCTCACAATAAATGGCCCCATTCATCCTCTCCTTAATACAGTGTAGTTGTCCTGTCCCCTTCACAGAAAAGCACCCCCAAAGCATGATGTTACCACCCCTATGCTTCACAGTAGGGTTTGTATTCTTGGGATGCAACTCATTCTTCTTTTTCCTCCAAACATGACGAGTAAAGTTTAGACCAAAAAGTTCTACTTTGGGCTCATCTGACCACATGACTTTCTCCCATGCCTCCTCTGGATCATCCAGATGGTCATTGTCAAACTTCAGACGGGCCTGGACATGTGATGACTTGAGCAGGGGAACCTTCTGTGCAATGCATGATTTGAAACCATGACAGCGTAGTGTTCTACCGACAGTGACCTTTGAAACTGTGGTCCCAGCTCTCTTCATGTCATTGACCAGCTCCTCCCTTGTAGTTCTGGGCTGATTCCTCACCTTTCTTATCAGTGATACCCCACGAGGTGAGATCTTGCATGGAGCCCCAGTCCGAGGGAGACTGACAGTCGTCTTTAGCCTCTTCCATTTTCTAACAATTGCTCCAACAGTTGATCTATTTTCACCAAGCTGCTTGGCAATTGCCCCATAGCCCTTTCCAGCCTTGTGGAGGTCCACAATTTTGTCTCTGGTGTCTTTTGACAGCTGTTTAGTCTTGCCCATGGTAGTAGTTGGTGTCTGACTGACTGTGGGGTGGACAGGTGTCTTTAAAGAGCTCAGTCAGGTGCTACTAAGTTAGATTAATGAGTGGAGTAGAGGTGGACTTTTTAAAGGCACAGTAACAGGTCTTTGAGAGCCAGAATTCTTGCTGTTTCTCAGGTGTTCAAATACTTATGTTCAGCAGTGCAAGACAAATAAATTCTTTAAAAATCATACAATGTGATTTCCTGAATAGTGCATAGTCCACATGTGCTTTTCTGCTTCACTACAACCAGGAAAAATTAAACTTTATTTAGTGAAAAGACAGAGTTTATAAGAGATGCAGCTAAAAACCTATTAACACTGCCATCTACTGGTTGAGGAATATATATCCACTAAATAATGATGTAGTTGTCGCACAAAATACACTCACTGGCCACTTTATTAGGTACACCTTGATAGTACAGGGATGGACCCCCATCTGCCTTCAGAACTGCCTTAATTCTTCATGGCATAGATTCAACAAGGTGTCGAAAACGTTCCTCAGAGATTTTGGCCCATATGACATGATAGCAATACACAGTTGCTGCAGATTTGTCAGCAGCACATCCATGATGCAAGTATCCCATTCCACCATATCCTAAAGGTGCTCTACTGGATTGAGATCTGGTGACTGTGGAGGCCATTGGAGTACAGTGAACTCATTGTCATGTCCAAGAAATCAGTTTGAGATGATTTGAGCTTTGTGACATGGTGCATTATCCTGCTGGATGTAACCATCAGAAGATGGGTACACACTGTATTCATAACAGAATGGACATGCTCAGCAACAATACTCAGGTAGGCTGTAGCATTTAAACGATGCTCACTTGGTACTAAGGGGCCCAAAGTTTGCTAAGAAAATATCCCCACACCATTATACCACCACCAGCCTGAACTGTTAATACTAGGCAGGATGGATCCATGCTTTCATGTTGTTTATGACAAGTCCTGACCCAACCATCCAACTGTCACAGCTGAAATCGAGACTCAACAGGCCAGGCAATGTTTTTCCAATCTTCTATTGTCCAAAGGAGTGGCACCTAGTGTGGTCATCTGCTGCTGTAGCCCATCTGCTTCAAGGTAGGAAGTGTTGTGAGTTCAGAGATGGTATTCTGCATACCTTGGTTGTATCAAGTAGTTATTTGAGTTAGTGTTGCCTTTCTATCATCTCAAACCAGTCTGCCCATTCTCCTCTGACCTCTGATATCAACAAAACATTTTTGTCCACACAACTGCCACTCACTGAATATTTTCTCTTTTTCGTACCATTCTCTGTAAACCCTAGAGATGGAACCATCAAAGTCACTTAAATCCCCTTTCATTTCCATTCTGATGCTTAGTTTGAACTTCAGGAAGTCATCTTCTAGATGACTAAATGCATTGAGTTACTGCCATGTGATTGGCTGATTAGCAATTTGTTGTTGCCAAGCAATTGAACAGGTGTACCTAATAAAGTGGACAGTGAGTGTACATGAACACTGTATTTCAGTAAAAAGTATTTATAATCATATACAATGATTTGCTTTGCATTTCTATGTTTCTATGTTTAACTATATGAATAGAATTCTCTGTCTTTTGGAAAACTTTCATGTGGGACTACAATGTACAATCAGGGCAGGTACTCTGGTGGTTGCTTTGCCCTGCCACACAGCTGTCACAGGGACAGAAAATGAGAGGAAATCTTACTAAAATAAACAAGGAGAGCAATAAAAACCTGGGCAGTTTAAGTTCTGTCCACTAGCCTAACCCCCCCTTGTGGCTGTGGTAATTTCCCTTGCAGCCACTCAGGCACCCAGTAGGTAGTGGTGTGTGTCCTTTTCCACCTGCTTGAGATTTGGGAGGAGACTTTTCTTTCTATTCTTGGAGCCTGTGCTGGTCAATTAGTTTGCCCCATCTTTCTTTCCTGGCTTCACCCGCATGTGATGGGAAGATAGGTCACTGGCTGTGACTGGTCCATTCTCTATGGACCTCCTTTATGAACACGCTGAGCTGCCCTCTTTGAGCTCATGCACATTGATTACGTGTAGTGTGTGATGTCATATGGTACTTCTTAAAAAAAAACAAAAAAAAAACAAAGCATTGAGTGTAATGTTCAGTAACCTATATAATTCAAACAGAATTTATTGCAGACAAAATGAATTATATTTAGTTGCTATAGGGAAAGTGCTCCTAAATTTCATTTGTTCCCTGTTATTGAATGAGCTCCTATACCTTGAGGTGAGGACCTGATGTGCCTTTTTAGCTGACTTTAGAGTTTTGTATACCACTCTTCCAATTCAATTTTTTTAAACTATTTGTATCTTTTTTTTCATATAGGGAATACCTATGGATCTTATTGCAATCAACCAGCAATAGATCACTATAGCACAGTTCTTTTGTTGCAGGGACATGCTGGACAGAGCTGCAACAGTTTTGTCTCAGCCTCAGGGCCACAAGGAAATTCAGGAGCTTTGTGTTTACAATTATCTGCTGTAGGTGCTCCTATGGAGCATTGTGGAGCAAGATCTGAAACCCAACAGTTTAAGCCTACATGCCAGCAGGGACCAACAGGAGACAATTAATCTAGGTGCATTTTTTAAAACAGTGCTGGGACAAATAGCTGCTGTACCTGTGCCATTTAAAATATGCACTAGAGACTTAAGTGGTTGATAAAAAAGGGAAATAGAACTAAAAACAATACTTTAACCACTCCAAGTGTTGATCCTGTAAAAACACAGTATGTACTGTGTCATAAACACTGTATTTTTAATGGCCATTCACAAAAAAATGTTTCTATTGTATATTAAGATTTCAACAAATGTTGGTTGAAATGTGCCAGAGGTTTATAAATATGCTCTAATGTACCATATTTTTCGGTTACCTGGCCCTTTAATTTTTTTGCCATGCATACACCAGCAAATGAATTGCTCTCTTTCTCTCTCTTTAATTTTAATATCAAACTAGTACATGTGGCATTTTTATTTTAAATCTGCACATGGCAACATGAGCAATACACTGGCAAACATATCAATATGTAATGACAATCTAAACTGTTCATTTCACTGGGCATTTTACTACTCTGCTCATTTCCAAAGGTGCCAATTTCATGAATAAAGAAACCAAACCGAATTTAAATAAGTTTACAAAAACTGAGCGCCATACTTTTATTATTGATGTACTTCTGAGATTATAAGACTAAACTGCATAGTTTCTGCATACAGAAACCTACATTTTAAAAATGAAATTAAAAGGCTCACTTTAGGGTTTTGGTTAGTATAAGGGTGATTGTTATGGTCAAACTAAACGTTAGGGGTTAAGGCATAGGTTAAGTGACAGTAATGCTTTAGCATTACTAACACTTGGGTGAGCTAAAGAGCTCAGTTTTGAAAAATGCCAATCCATAGATCCTATGTACCATCTTTTCCTGGCAGTACGTAAACCACGTTAAGCTCCATTTCTTGAACTCTTAACCATGTAGGTAACTTTCACAGATAGTTCTGTTCCTTGTGGTGCAGCAAACCATTTTTTTTAAACTATCCTTGTAAACAATAGTATGTATGCTGTGTGCTGCTGTGAGAACATCGGAAAAGGAAAATTTTGGTTGGTATTACTTGGTAATGCAATTTTCTACTTTCTTAGTATATAAATAACAATAGGTATTAACTATCAGAACACATTAAGTTGCAATAAGATGTGTATTTGTCAAAGCAAGTAGAAAACTATGACCAAAGTTAACTGTATTGTTAGATTGACAACACATTTTGTTATGAAATTGCACATTGTAACACAGCTACCATTTAAAATGACAGATGCTCAGGTAGAATGAGGTGAGACCTTCATTAACACTACTAGTTCTGTAAGTATTCTTTAAAACCTGATAGGTCCAAGACTGGATAAAGTGTGATGAAATGGGCTTTCCTCTTTTCATCCTCTAAAGGGAAAAATTTAATTAAACAGAACTTCTTATTTCTTAAATAGGATTTTAGATTTCTGGTGATGTCCAAGGTCTGAAGGGCAAAAGAATCAACCCCTTGACCTGTGAAGTACTGTAGGTATAATCCAATCCAGAATGCAGTGGAATATATTGGCAACCTTTATGTGTAACTGGACACAAGTTAAAGGACAACCTGCATATAAAAAATTGGTCAAATGGTTTCTTGCATCAAAAAGAGTTCATGTCAGTGGTTCTGATTATTTAGTCAATAACCCTGAAAAGGCTGCACTGATGGTTAGATTGCAA
The DNA here is from genome assembly GCF_062004578.1 of Staurois parvus. Taxonomy (NCBI): domain Eukaryota; kingdom Metazoa; phylum Chordata; class Amphibia; order Anura; family Ranidae; genus Staurois; species Staurois parvus. The sequence goes on along the minus strand of NW_028317811.1, from coordinate 5,662,943 downwards.
ACAGATGGTGATAGAAGGATAAAAAGACCAACACTGACATCAACTACCACTGAGGCACTTTTTTGGAGGCTGTATTCCCACAATAGCATTAAAGAAATTAGAAATATTATGATTAAATGTTTCATTTAACCACTTGCCTACTGGGCACTTTTACCCTCTTCCTGCCCAGGCCAATTGTTTATCTTTCAGCGCTGTTGCACTTTAAATGACAATTGCGCAGTCATGCAACACTGTAAATGTGTTTTTCTTCGTTTCTGTTATAACATTTTGCAAATAAATAATCTTTCTACACAAATATAGGCCAAAATGTATTCTGCTACATGTCTTTGGTGAAAATAATATGGTATATATCTAAAAGTTGATAAATCCTAATGTGCTGATGTCTGATATCATTTCTTGAGGCCCAAAAACGCCAGGACAGTGCAATTACCCCCAAAATGACCACTTTTCGGAAAGTAGACAGTCTGAGGTATTTAGTAAGAGGCATTCAGAGTTTTTTGAAGCCTTTTGTCCATTGAGATTGATCTTTTACATGAGCTCTTGTATTTATTAAACATCTAGAGCCATTAAATGGGAATATTTAATTCTGTTGAATAAGTCTGAAATTGAAAGTAGCAGATGTAGACAATTGTAAATGCACATTTTAGTCAATCACTAATTATTAGTAAACAGTGAATGGAAATTAGACTCTATATGAAGCTAGTACTGAAGAGGTAAATATTTCAAACACAAACTTTGTTTACCTGATTTCACACCTTTTTATCAAAACAGCTGGGAGAGACAAGACCCACTATGGTGGGTAGACAGGGTCAAATCTTGTGAAAAGCTTTTACAGATTTATATGCTGATGGCTGATTTACAATTTTGTATGGCTCAATTTTCCTCAGCCTAAAGTTCCTTGTTAAAGTCTGAATGTCACCTAACAACAATTTAATAACAGGTTTTAGAATGCAGTGTAAAAATACTGACAGTTTCTCAAGTGAAATCATACTTACGACTAACAAGACTGTTAACCGAAAAATATTAACTTTGAATTGTTTCTGCCAAATATGTCTCTGTATGTATTTTAGGTGATGTTAGCAGTTTAATTATATTTCATAAGCATATCAATCATTCTTCTATGCGAATATACAGTATCTTAAAATCAGCAGACATCACGATAGATTATGGTTTTATAAAAAAAAAGATTATCTATCTGGGTTATTTTCTAAAATAAAGTTGCAGATTCACCACTTTTTTAAGGAAATCAACTTATTTCTTTATGTTAAAAAAATAGCACAAGTGCACATTTTCTGACTTTTCAGGGTGACAGAAAAGAAACAATTTCTACCATAAATTGCAGCTTTCTGCTTTGAACCATTTTCAAAATGTTTTACAATAAATTTGGCAGTTTGCATATGAACAGAAGGTTTTTTCTGAACCTTACGGCTTCCACCACCCACTTATAGTGTTATGTCAGCAATAGCTCTCATGGGAGGGAGCGGAGTGACAATGGGAAGGCTGATTGCATTTATGATTTATTTACAGCTTATAGGGAGCTGAGCATAAGCTGACTGTGACACTCTCACTTAACTCTGATGTTACTCATGTTCAGGAATAATTATACACTTTTAAAATTAATTTCCACTCTTCTTTTAATCTCCTTTCTATTTGTTCAAGTAGATGTAAACCCAGTCATTAAAGCTCAATTAAGTTTTAACGTGTTAATGTCATTTCAGAAGTTGCTTTTAGTCTTATTAAATTTGTGTCTTTTATTAAAAGAATAGTTGGTGGTGCTGCTATGAAGGGCTTCCTCTTGTACATCCTGTAAAGGGGTAACATTTCCCATCAAATTTTATTTCTGTGTTGTCTTTTTACATGTAATCCTGGTGAAGACTACAAGTGGCAGTACAAACGCATTTTGCACAGACACAGTCCTTTGTTGTCATCATTAGAAAACTGGCCCAGAGCAATGATATGTGGCTGACACTGGAACAAATGCAGAACAAACAAAACATCATTCAGTTTGGGTTTAAATCTACTTGAAGGCAACCTTTCCTGAGAAATACAAGGAGGCTCTCACTGTTGACTTCTCTTCATCTAAATGTCAGGCTGTCATGCTGAGCCTTTTGCTTCAAAACTATGAGCCACTAACCTAGAACAGGTATGCATGATTACTCTGAATTTCCTCATTTAGGTCATTGTCCAAAGTCAGTGATTTAAACAATATTAAAGCCAGTGGGTCACTGTAATATTCAGGGGTAATAATTTAAACTTTTAGAAGTACAGATAGGTCTAGCTTTTGTGTTAAAATTGTTCTTCTGCCACCAGTGCAACAGTACTTGAAGGTGATGAAAAGGAGGTTAAAGAATTACAGGAGAAATTGATACTTCTCAAAGATAAATATAAAGACTTGGAAAATCGATCCTGTAGATGCAATTTTTGTGTCTTTGGCCTGCTTAAAAACATCACTGATCTTGTGGGGTCTGTTACTGCAGTCTTTCAAGAATTAGTTTCTGACATCACACCTTACAGACATGATTGATAGAGACTTCCTCAGTTGATTTTTTATTTTACATCAAAGATTCATGTAGCAGTTATACAAATATTAACATAACTGGGATATAATACAAATTATTGTACAATTTCACATATAGAGTGTATTATACTGTACATATTTAGATCAATCAAGTTAACATTATATCCTTGCTATTTTAATGATTTTTTGCTTGTTATTTCTTCAAATATTTGGGTAGTCTTGTTTGTTGGGCAGTTGTCCATCCCATAAAGCTCTTTGTTAGTTGGATTCAAACCGATTTATTCCATCAGGTCTTATCATTCCTTTTTTTTCTTTTGATGTGTTTCTAGATGCAAGATGAATTAGATGGACAGTAACCCTTTCAAACCTTACAAATGTCTTTCAGTTATTAATATATAACTTATAGATACAACACTACAGGTTAATTTTGTCCTTATTATTCCCACCTTCAGTTAACCTTAAATGTTCTTAATACGGTCATGTTTATCTTGTATACTTCCATAACCTCTTTTCTTACACTTTCCTATATTCTATTTTTTCCATGGTAAGATGGTATATCTTCGAGAGCAGAAACATGCTCACCCCCCTTGACCCTATGCAATGTATGGTCCCATACGGGTCCTGACTTTATTGCTCATATCGAGGAAATTATTTATTTTGGTTGCTACTATTGTTAAGCTACTCACACATCTACTTAATCTACCTCTTCTTTCTTTTTCTTCCTAACCTCTTTCTTTTTCTCTTTACTCCAACCAGTCCACTCCCCCACCCTTCTCCTTCCCCTCCCCCTCACAGACATACTCTGCAGTTATACATTGACAAGCTCTCATTATTTTATCATGACACTAAATATGCTATCCCTTAATGTATAGGGTCTCCGTTCTCCACATAAATGTTCTGATACCTCCATACTCACCATATTGATATTGCAAGTTTCCAAAAGACCCACTTCATACTAAATTCAATTGTTTAAAAATTCACACTATTCCTAAATAATAGCTCATATTGTCCTCTTGTTTTTCATGCTACAGATCAGACAAAGCAAAAAGGAGTCTTAACCTCCTTGGCGGTATTCCCGAGTGTAGCTCGGGGTAACATTTCAGTACCAAAAGCGGTAACCCCGAGCTACACTCGGGAATACCATGCGGCGCTGCTCCGGCATGTGTTCTTCACTTACCTTACCCTGCGCTCCCACGATGTGTTCCCTGCAGTGTCCCCGGCCATCTCCTCCGGCCGATGCCGGCATCCGGCTTCTGTCTCCTGTCCCTGTGACGTCGGGACGTACGGGCGCCGCCGCCGCCGGCGGCGGGAAATTTAAAAATTTTAAAAAATGTCATTTTTTTTTTTTTTCATTTTACACAGTAAAACATTGCTGTTTCAACCTATTTCACATACATATTGTCCCTAGTGCTTTGTCCTGCGCCCTGCCTGCATTTTGTCTGTTCTTTCTGCCTGGAAACTGAGAAATGTCCATGGCGTCCAAAAAATGTCCCTTTAGGTCAGAAGCGGTTTAGATCAGCTAGAGAACAGCGATAGTAAATCAGAACCACTTACAGAATTGAGTGATAATGATTCGTGGGGGAAATTCGTCATCAGAAACTGAAAACGATTTTGCGACTGAGCTCAGCAATGTGCGAACTTGGCGCTCTATTTCACATTTCAGTGTTTTTGGTTTGATTATATTATTGAATTAAATTTTTTATTATTTTTAAATTATTTTTATGATTATTTATTAAATTATAATTTATGATTTTGTGTTTCAAATTTTATCATACCCGGGATGTTTACTAGACTCTTGTTCGGACAGATTTCAGTGAGTTTTTCCTAAAAATTACAGCCTACAATAAAAAAAATACATATTTCCATGCAAAAAAATGGCACCGCTTTCAGCACCAAAAATCTGAAATAATCATACCGCCAGGGAGGTTAAAAAGCTTTCAAGAAAAATCCACATTGTAATTCTTCTGTTTCAAAGCAAACTTCTGGACATTGAAATCACCATTTTGACGTATTATACCCCAAAATTCCAAGCAGGTGCAATTCTTATCAAATGTTTTATCTCTCCTTGACCACCATCAAAATGGAGTGCTGTTTCTTTGTCGTGACTCTAATCTTTTCCTTCACATTTAATTAGACAAATCATCTAGCCATTCCTCCTCATCTTCAGATGCATTACAATTTAACAATCTACTCACCCAAAGGTCCTTGATAGACATCTGAAGAGACTTACATTCTTTATCTAAAGACTTCACTTTGTTCCCTCATAAAGCCTATACTAGGATTGATCATTTGTTCGTATATCAAAGTTTTTTTTCTAAAGGTCAATTGCCCATATATTAGCAGTTCCCCAGATCACAACCCGGTCTTGATTATTATCGATCCCTTATAATTAAACCACAGGAATGGAGGGTTAACGACCCTCTACTCATGTCAAATGACAATATAAAATTCCTCCACAATGTCTCAATGGAATATTTTCTACTTAACAATGACTCTATTACATTTCCCACTACTTCATGGGAAGCTTACAAGGCTGTTCTAAGAGGCCATATTATAAAGCTATCCCCTACAAGTGAATGCTATTGTAGTCAAATTTTATGCTAAAGGCAAAAAAAAGATTCACTTTTGGCCAATAAACTGAAGTGTTTTACCCACAAACAGCCTCCAATTTGATTTAAAACAAGACATAGCCCCAGTACTAGCAATCCTCTCTCAACATTGTCTGCTTTTAAAACACAGCTTGCAAAACTCTACTCCACTTTTGACAGTGCACAAGATGAAGCTTATTTTTGTCCACATGCTTACCACAATTATCTGCTACATTTATTATTCTCAAAGACTTTGTTTAGATTTGCAGTTGAGGGGCAGCAAAAATGTGCAGCTGAGTAATGTTTTTGCTGCCCGCCAACTGCCCCCCTTAAGCTGCAATAAGCAGCAGACAGGGATGTTTACATTCTGAAACCACTACGCTTTACACCCTGGCAAAGTTAACCCAACATTTAGTGATTGCCGGATCACTAAACATTCGTTAAACATTCAAGTACATGGGGAAGCGATGCAAATGCCCCACAACTGTGTGCAATGCAGGTTCTTGCAGAGCGATCATCAGCAAAAATGAGGTTAAAACTGGTGATGAGGAGGCTTCACATCACTTCCTCACTGCCTGTCAGTAGTCTCTGAAGCATGATCGGAATGAGGATCGGACTTCAGAGGCAAAGGGGACACATCTAAATCTACCCTTAGAGGCAGACATCATATCCCTGGAAGTAATAGATGCTATCAAATCTTCTAAACCAGGCAAAAAACAAGGGTATGATGGTTTCTCTGCCCTCTTTTACAAAAAATCATTTATATAGTCACGCCATGCCTGACTGCAGTGTTTAATGAGGTTGAACTGTTAAAATCTCTGTCCTCAGACTTTCTATGGGCAAACATTGTTATGATCCCCATACTTATCCTAAATATTGAGTTAAAATTTTTAACAAAAATCTTAGACCATAGACTCAATACCTACTTACAGTAGGAAATGTAATACATTAGGATAACATTTATTTCATAATCAAGTTCCACGTCAGAGACAATGTTAGAAAAATTTTATATCTCGTCTACTTAACCCAAGCTAGGTCTCAGAAGATGATATTATTGTCAATCAACATTTAAAAGGCCTTTGACTTGTCTTGGCAATGCATGTTTTTTATACTACAAAAAGGGGCTTTCCTCTGAACTTTTTTAACTGGTTAAAGGTTTTATACTAGCCCAACAGCTTCAATTTGTTAATGTGGACAAACCTCACAGCTTTTTTAAAAGTCAGGGGAACTGGCCAGGGATGTCCCTTGACTCTAATTTTATTTGTGATGGCTCCTGAACAAATAGCACAATATATACAGCAGCACCCAGATATCAATGGATTGGAAATAGGGAGTCAACATGATAAAATCACACTATTTGCAGATTGATATTCTTTTTAATTTAACTTTTCCCCACATTTACATCCCCTGTCTTTTCCATCCTCTACATTAACCACATTTGGTTCCTTTTACACAGATTTACAGTATATACATGACAATAGGTATTAACTATCAAAACAACAAATAAGATGTGTATTTGTCAAAGCAAGTAGAAAACTATGACCAAAGTCAACTGTATAGTTAGATTGACAATACATTTTGTTATGAAATTGCACACTGTAACACAGCTACCATTTAAAATGACAAAGGCTCAGGTAGAATGAGGTGAGACCTTCATTAACACTACTAGTTCTGTAAGTGTGTAGACTTTTTATATCCACTGTATATCAAGCCAACTACCCTGCCTTATTCCACAATCTGAGAGATTTAGTTTCATCTTAGGGACCTCACCAAATTTCTTGGTTTCTTTGATAGACTGAACATGATCAAAATGAACCTTCTTCACAAACTCCTTTATTATTTTCGCGTCTGCCAGTAAAGGTCCCCTAGACACACCCTTCAATGTTTTCAAAACTGAATCTTAGATTTTGTTTTATTTTCTTATGATTTTATCTTGCTTACATGCAAAACGAGATGCTCCTATTTGAGTACTTTTCACTAATGTCACCATTTCCTCTATACCTTGGTTACCTCCTAATATGAGACCTCCAATTATTCACTCATGCTTATAACATTCTCTCAAGGTCTGGGACTATATAAAATATTCTGTTGATTTAATTTCCTCATACCTTCCCCTGTTAAACATAGTGAAAATCCCCTGTTCCCACCAGGTATGAAAATGCCAATGAGATTCAGTTGGTGGCTTCGGAAAGAGTTCTGCAATGTCCACTCACTAATTACTTTCGAAGGCCTCAAGTCTTTCACATATGTTCAAGAGGCATATGCAGTCCCTAATACAGAGTTATCCCTATATGTAGAATTATGTCATTTTGCTTCTTCCCTTTTGTGGAATACTGACAATCCTATGGGCTTGACCCTTTTTATAAACAAATGCAGAAACAACCTTCAAACTCCTGGCATTATCTCTATGATACCAACTTCCATCAAAAACTCCAAATCTAATCCAAAAAGTTAATATATGCTCCGACGGGTAGAGGAACTTGTGAATACACTATTAATGAAGATTGGACGAAAATATGGTCTGACACTGCAAAATCTTCCTTTAATATTTTAGCTATAGAAAATTCTTATAAAGTCCTTTTCATGTGGTATATTACATCCTCTAGAATTGCTAAATATGTATCTATTCTTCACTATGCTTCCAAACATGTGATCAGGAAGGCATAATGCTTCATATTTGGTGGTCATGTCCAAAAGTCTAAAGACTCTGGAACAATAAACCTTACTTAGCAAACCTCCATCTAATATCTCACATACCTTTGCAAGATTAATAATCTTCATCTCCAACGTCACCAAGCAAACGTTTGCCCATTCATAGAAGTCACCTACATTAGCCTACTCTGAAGTTCTCTCTCAATTAAATGGCACCATCATAAATGAGGCTTTCTGTGATTGCCTCTGATAAATATGAAACATTATTGAAAATGTGGTTCCCTTGGATCCCTTACACTCAATCTGAGAGCACTATACATTTAACATGACTAGAGATGAGCAAATCGAACATGACGAAGTGGAATTCGTTTCGAAGATTAGGAAATATTCGATTCGCGCCGAATCCAAAAATTAGCAAACTTCGGATGCACGAATCAAATTTTCCCAAAAATGGCGGCGACATGTGTGGCGACGGAGCGGGGATCTCTGGGAAGGCGCGCTGACCCATAATGCATTCATTCATGACATGTGATCGCATTAGCCAATCAGCAGCCAGCCAGCCAGCACTGTGTAATGGTGGAGCTATAAATCGCGGCCATCTTAGAATTCTCCATTAGCCTCCGGTCATTCAAGAGAGACAGACCTCTGTGTATTAGGGACAGAGTTAGGGCCACAGAGACTTTAGGGCCACAGAATCGTTACTTAGGGACACAGAATCGTTACTTAGGGACACAGAATCGTTACTCAGGGACACAGAATTGTTACTCAGGGACACAGAATTGTTACTCAGGGACACAGAATCGTTACTCAGGGACAGACACAGAAGTGTTACTCAGGGACACAGAATTGTTATTGAGGGACACAGAATCGTTACTCAGGGACACAGAATTGTTACTCAGGGACACAGAATCGTTACTCAGGGACACAGAATTGTTACTGAGGGACACAGAATTGTTACTCAGGGACACAGAATTGTTACTCAGGGACAGACACAGAATTGTTACTCAGGGACACAGAATTGTTACTCAGGGACAGAGAATTGTTACTGAGGGACACAGAATCGTTACTCAGGGACACAGAATTGTTACTCAGGGACACAGAATTGTTACTCAGGGACACAGAATCGTTACTCAGGGACACAGAATTGTTACTCAGGGACACAGAATTGTTACTCAGGGACACAGAATTGTTACTCAGGGACACAGAATCGTTACTGAGGGACACAGAATCGTTACTGAGGGACACAGAATCGTTACTCAGGGACACAGAATCGTTACTCAGGGACACAGAATTGTTACTCAGGGACACAGAATTGTTACTGAGGGACACAGAATCGTTACTCAGGGACACAGAATCGTTGAATTAAAGAGTATGTCAGACAACACGCAGAGGAGTGGCAGAGGAGGCAATGTTTCAGGAGCGAGCAGACGTGGCAGCAGAGGAAGGGGTCGAGGCAGCACTAGTCGCAGCCAGAGGCCAGTGCTCCCGGTGTCATCCAGCGGTCGTGTCTCCACCGACAACCCTGCCGTCATCGATTGGTTGGCTCGGTCGTCTTCCTCTTCCCAGGTCACCTCTGACACCTACAGCCAACGGTCGGTGGGTACGTCAGACACAACCGTTAGTTGGCATGGCCCGGGAGCAAGCCCACTGAAATCACGTGTCCTCTACCTGCCCCTGTCCTTTGGTGTTCCCTCACCAAGCGAAGTATCGCATGCTGTGGGCTCAGCCCCACTGTACAGTGAGGAAGAGCTAACAGAGGGCGGTCAGGAACGGGGGGAGACATCCGCCTCTTCAGCAGCCAGGCGAAGAAGTAGTGGCGAGGAGAGTGGCTCGGTAGCCGGTCTAGAGACAGGTCTGTCTCCTGACCCACACGCAGCCGAGGGGGCTAGTAGTGAGGCGGGGACCCTAATTGATGATGATGAGGCTGATCGCACTTGGCAGCCTCGTCGTCATCAGGCTATTGCTTCCGCATCATCAGGAGAAGAGGGTGCCAGCTTGGCAGCGAGCAAAACAGTCGGTGGGTTGCCCAGGAGGCAGCAGGGTCACAGCAGTGTCAGTGGAGGCAAACGGCCACAGAGTAGAGCACCAGCTCCACTGCAGCCTACCACCACGGCCAGTAGTGGTGTCGGTGTGCACGGAGGAAGTAGCAGTCAGCCAGTGAGGAGTAGCGGGGGCAAAGTTTCCTACTCGGCGGTGTGGCAATTTTTCGTCAAGCCGCCCGAGGAAGTAAACGTAGCCGTATGTCGACTATGTGGCCAGAAAGTCAAGCGTGGCCAGGGGGCCCATGTTGGGACTACAGCGTTGCGTCAGCATATGCAGCGTCGCCATTCGGTGGCCTGGGAAAACCGTGATAAAGATACGGCGGTTCTGCCTGCCCCAGCCCCCGCTCCATCACCCGCTCCGTTACTTGCTCCGTCACCCGACGTCAATCGCCCTCTATCAGCCAGTCAAGGCTCCAACACCTCTGCTGAGGGGAGTTGTCGCTCGTTGGCATCTTCCGCTCGTTCAGATGCTCCTTCTCCTGCTACTCCTCTTCACGGATTCCGTCAGCAGTCTTTCTTGGAATCCGTTTCCAAGAGACAACAGATTGCGAGCACGCACCCGACGGTGCAAAAGCTGAACGTCCTCCTGTCCAAGTTGCTGGTGCTGCAGTCCCTCCCTTTCCAAGTGGTGGACTCAGCACCTTTCCGAGAAATGATGGCTTGTGCCGCGCCGCGGTGGAGAGTGCCAAGCCGGCATTTCTTCGCCAAAAAGGCAGTGCCAGCCCTGCATTCACATGTAGAAGAGATGGTGGGCCAGTCTTTGAGCATGTCGGTCTCTGCCAAAGTGCACGGCACGTGTGGAGCTGTAACTACGGTCAGGGACAGTACATGTCATTTACGGCCCACTGGGTGAACGTGGTGCCGGCACAGCCGCACCAGCAACTTGGACAGGTCACGCCGCTTTTGCCTCCACGTTTGCACGTCCTTGGTCCAGCAAAGATGTCCGCCTCTACCACCTCTTCTTCCGCCGTGTCCTCAGCCGCCACCCCCGTGCCAAGTCCCATTACCCAACCGGCATATCACATGTGCAGGGCGCAACGGTGTCACGCTGTGCTGCACCTGGTATGCCTTGGCGAACGTAGTCACACAGGGGAGGAACTTCTGAGTGTAATGAACAGAGAAATCGACAGATGGCTGTCTCCGCGCAAACTGAAAATCGGAACCATGTTGACCGACAACGGAAAGAACATGGTGTCTGCTCTGCGTCAAGAAAGGTTGTGCCATGCGCCATGCATGGCTCACGTGTTCAATCTGGTTGTCAAGCGGTTCCTAAAATCCACCATCCCACTGCAAGACATCCGTAAAATGTCACGTAAACTTTGCATGCATTTCAGCCATTCCTACACCGCAAAGCACACCCTCCTTGAGCTGCAGCGGCAGAACGGAATTCCACAGCATCGCCTGATCTGCGACGTTGCAACAAGGTGGAATTCAACCCTACATATGTTAGACCGCCTTTACGAACAGCGAAAGGCCATCACCGATTTCCTGATGTTACAAGCGGATAAAGGTACTCCCCTGTGTAACTTAGATGTCAGCCATTGGCAGCTCATGCGTGACACCTGCCGCTTGCTCAGGCCCTTTGAGGAGGCCACGCTATTCGTGAGTCGGCAGTACTATGGGATGAACGACGTCATTCCTCTGTTGCACGTCCTGGAACAAATGCTGTTAACAATGGCTGGTCAGGGTGCGGTAGACGTGGCGCACAGATCTCAACGCCACATGACCCCTGTGGGGGCAGGACAGGAAGAAGAGGAGGAGGTAGAGGAGGACATTGGTGCTCAGGAATTATTGAGTGAAATGGGTGGTTTTTCCACTCAGCGGACAGGAGTGGAGGAGCAGGAGCATCTGGTAGAGGAGGAGGAGGAGACAGAGGACCCAGACGCACCGTGGCAGTATGCTGTGGAGATGGAGGCAGGGAGTCCCTCGCATTCCTTGGCACAAATGGCCCATAGCATGCTCGGTTGCTTGCGTAGCGACAGCCGAATAATAACCATCAGACAGAGGGATGACTTTTGGCTGTCCACCTTGTTGGACCCTCGCTACCGTTCAAAAATGGTGGCCTTTTTCACACCTGCTGAGAGGGAGGCCAAAATAACGTACTATAAAAACCACCTATGTAGTCAGTTGGTCTCTGCCTTTCTGCGCCAACGTCCATCCTCAGACACTGTGGGCCCTGTGCGCTCGCGTTCCGCTGCCATGGCAGCAGGGGAGGGGTGGGGTGGTAGGAGCAGTGGCAGCTCCACCAGCAGCGGCTGCCTCAGTCTGCAGTCGATGATGAGTAGCTTTCTTCACCAGCGCAGTGAGGAAACTACTAACCAGCCGCAGCAGCAGCAGCATCAGGTGGACCTGGAGCAGGACCTCAAACAACAGGCTTGGGCCTACTTGGACAGCACCCTGCCAACCGAGGTAGACAATCCCCTTGACTACTGGGCAACGAAACTTGACCTTTGGCCCCAACTAGCTGAATTTGCCCTTGAAAGGCTGTCATGCCCGGCCAGTAGCGTGGCATCGGAGCGCGTGTTTAGTGCGGCAGGAGGTATTGTAACTCCGCGGAGGACACGACTGTCCACCCAAAGTGTGGAGAGACTCACGTTTGTGAAAATGAATCAGGCGTGGATTAGTCTGGATTTCAAACCACCAGTTCCTGACACAACTGACTAAATCCGCCATGAATCATGCCCCAAACATGTTATTATTTTTAACATAGGCCTCTGTATGGCCTTCAATTTAAGCTGCTTATGCTTCGCCACTCTGCCATGGGCCCCTGTACCGCCTCCTCTTGCTGCTGCCAGGTCCAGAGTGTGTCATGGGTCCCTGTACGGCCTCCCATTGCTGCTGTCTCCATCGCCACACTCTGCCATGTGCCACTTTCAGGTCTCCTCACACTGCTGGTGGGTTCCATTTTGTCATAGGGTGCTGGCAGATTACGGGCCTCCCATTGCTGCTGCCAGGCCCGTAATCTGCCATGGGCCCCCGTACCGACTCCTCATGCTGCTGCCAGGCCCGTAATCTGTCATGGGCCCCTGTACCGCCTCCTCATGCTGCTGCCAGGTCCAGAGTGTGTCATGGGTCCCTGTACGGCCTCCCATTGCTGCTGTCTCCATCGCCACACTCTGCCATGTGCCACTTTCAGGTCTCCTCACACTGCTGGTGGGTTCCATTTTGTCATAGGGTGCTGGCAGATTACGGGCCTCCCATTGCTGCTGCCAGGCCCGTAATCTGCCATGGGCCCCCGTACCGACTCCTCATGCTGCTGCCAGGCCTGTAATCTGTCATGGGCCCCTGTACCGCCTCCTCATGCTGCTGCCAGGTCCAGAGTGTGTCATGGGTCCCTGTACGGCCTCCCATTGCTGCTGTCTCCATCGACACACTCTGCCATGTGCCACTTTCAGGTCTCCTCACACTGCTGGTGGGTTCCATTTTGTCATAGGGTGCTGGCAGATTACGGGCCTCCCATTGCTGCTGCCAGGCCCGTAATCTGCCATGGGCCCCCGTACCGACTCCTCATGCTGCTGCCAGGCCGGTAATCTGTCATGGGCCCCTGTACCGCCTCCTCATGCTGCTGCCAGGTCCAGAGTGTGTCATGGGTCCCTGTACGGCCTCCCATTGCTGCTGTCTCCATCGCCACACTCTGCCATGTGCCACTTTCAGGTCTCCTCACACTGCTGGTGGGTTCCATTTTTTCATAGGGCGCTGTATGGCCTCCCATTGCTGCTGCCTCCACTGCCACACTGTGGCTCCACACTCTGGTTTTGGCCCCGTGACTGCCCAAATGAGTGAAGTGTGCGGTGATTCTAAGATCGACGGCACTCATCTGCATGTCATACTGACTGACAGTATTATTTCTCTTCCCCAGCAGACTCCAAGGGCATTTAAATTAAAGGTACAGTGTTCTGCACTAATATAAAGGCTCTCTGAAGCCTAGAAACACCCTTTTTATAAGTTAAATTCGCAGCGAATATATTCGACTCGAATCAAATTTATTCCACGAATTCGCCGAATCAGCCGAATCGAATTTTTGAAAAAATCGCTCATCTCTAAACATGACATTCTATTTGTACAGCCTGTGGAGGCAGAGAAATGCCCCACCCATCTGACCTATTGACTTCAATTGCTATTCTTTTCTTAACCTCTTCCCATTCGTCTATTGCCTATAGATGGCAGACAGGAAGCTTTCCGATACAGGCTAATGTACCTGTACTTCAGCTCACATTAGCAGCTCCTGCGCAGTTCACAGAGCGTACACCCGGGAGCCCGGAAATCTGAATGACGTCCGGACACAGCGGATCACATTACCACTGTGTCCAGGTGATAAGGAGCCTTGATGAAGTCACATGACGTAACGCATAGGGCATGCTGATGACGTCAAGCCATAACCGGAAGTGGCGTACCGCCATCTTGGATAGGGGATCCAATGCAGTTTCATTCACAAAATTACTATACAAAGAGATTTTGATCCTGTAGTATCCCAGAAGGACACAAATAAATGTGAGTGGGAGATTTTAAGAATTTTAATAAAGTTTAAAATGATTTCATATACTTTTTTCCATTTTCTGTGGTGCGTTTTGGAGTTTGGAGGAGCAGGAGGAGTTGGATATATATACCAGCAAAGGGAAAGGTGCGCTTTTGACCTGGCGGTTCAGGTCAATGTCAAAGTGGAGCGTTTTGGAGTTTGGAGGTGCAGGAGGAGTTGGAGATTGATACACCAGTATACCCGCCTGGGTTAAAGGGAAGGGCACGATTTGACCTGACGGTTCGGGTCAAACCACAAGGTGAGCGCATAAGTGTGTCGGAGGTGGATCCAACACTGGGGGTCACACGATATCACTGGATGAATATATACAGAGAAGAAATTGCACATTAGCATTTGGAGCACTGAGTCTTAAAGGGATGGTTCACCAAGATTTATATTGGGACGCTATTATTAGATCAACGCACAGTGGATAGAATTCAGATAACATATGGTATTATGAGGAAGTGTGCGTTATTGTGTTGTATTTAAAGCAATACATTTTGAGCACAGAATATGCACTTATATGGTATTTTATTATTGTCACAGAGCAAGAGTTATGCATATTTAATATTTATTTATAATATTGCGATGCATTTTTTTTATATTAGTATTTGTATGTGGGAACACTGTATATGTTAGCTGCAATATTTTATTTTATTCTTATTTATTTATTATACGTATTTGGATAGGCAGATTGTGCTTTAAGTTTTCACATTATATACTGTATACCCCATTCTGTACCATTATCCTAATCACCACCATGCCCCATACCTGCATCCTGATCAGCCCATATGCCATACCAGGTTGCTAATCACTTCCATACTCCATCCCAGCGTCCTGATCATCACCATACTCCATACCAGTTTTCTGATCACTGTCATAGCTCATACCAGCGTTCTGATCACCACCATACCCTATACCAAAGTCCTGATCACCACCATAACCCAATCTAGTGTCCTGATCACCCCATATGCCATACTAGCATCCTGATCACTGCCATACCAGTGTCCTGATCAGTGCCATACCTCATGCTAATGTCCTGATCACTGCCATACCTCAAACCAGCGTCCTTATCACTGCCATATGTCATACCAGCATCCAGCATTTTAGGGTCTCAACTGATCAATTTTCAAATATATATCCCATAGTTTGTAGACTTTATAGCTTACACACAAACTAACTAATATACACTGTTTTGGGATATTTTTACCCCATAAATGTAGCAAAATACAGTTTTGCCTAAATTTATGAAGAAAGATTATTGATTTTCAAAATTATATAACAAAAACTAAGCAAAAATTTGTGTTTTTTTTGTATTTTTCATTTATATAGCAAAAATTAACAAACCCAGTGGTGATCAAATACCACCAAAAGAAAGTTCTATCTGTCTCAAAATATGATAAAAATGTCACATGGGTACAGTAATGCTCAATCGCGCAATTGTATTAAATATTTTACGGATTAAAATGCCCTAGAAATGTTCTATTATTATTAATTATATCTGAGATTTATTTTTGCATGTTACTTTTTTTTTCTTTTTTTTAATGTTTGATATACAGAATTTACAGCTGTTGATACCCTTACCTTGTAGTCTATATTAATAACATGTCTTGTGTTCCTGAATAAATGTATTGTTGAAATTTTTTCACTATAGATCACGGAAGACTCAAAGCTCTTGTCACGTACCTCGTTAGGGAGCCTGACGTGTAGAGGAAGGCCTACTCAGGGCCACTGAAGGTGGAACAGCAACCACGAGAGCAGTGGGGGGGTATGAGTGCCTGATCAGTCCAGTAGTCTGCAGAGGAATAGCTGACGACTTGCTGAGTGGATACCAGTAGTGAAGTAGTGGGCTGTAGGCAAACGTCATTGTGGAGCAGGCTGGTAGCAGGCAGGCTGACAGCAGGCAGATGACATTACTGAGCAGGCTGGAAGCAGGCGAAGCTGGATGCAGGGTCAGATGGGCCGGGTCGGTAACAGGCAGGCAGGTAAGCATAAACTGCAGGCAGAAGAAGGGTCAGGTCACAGGCCAATGTCAGCAGCAGAGAGGCAGATCAAGCGGATACCGTAGACAGAGACAGAATCCAAGAAGCAAACCGAGGTCAGTGCAGGTAGCGTTCAAGCGCGGTCAGGATAAGCTGGGTCAATCAGGGTATCAATACAGGAACGGACACAGGAACAGAAGGAGAGCTGCAGATCAGACAGCAATTCACTAGTGCAGCTGCACCTATATAGGCCAATAGGATTTAGAATTAGCCCACGCATGTATGCGCACGCCCACACACAACAGTACAAGCACCTGCAGGCCCACTCCTGTGCATTCACGTGCGGCTACGAACCTCAGCTATGCCATGGCCAACATGTCCCTGACAGCTATTAACTTCCTGAGCATTGGAAGTTCAGTGCCAGAAAAAGGGTAGGGCATCCCTGCACAGAATGTTTCTATAAAACCCAGCTTCCTGCATTAGGTGGGATAATTCATTACATGTATGTGATGTGACTGCAGCTACAGGAGAAAATTTAATATTTGACTAAATTTCAGCTCAAAGTATGCAATCTAATGGATTTTTGTGTTTTACTGTTGCCTTTGAAGTTGCATAAAAAGACCCTCTCCTAGTGCATGGTATTATATTTTACTATCGTTTACTTTTTGCATTGGTACATGTCCCTCATGCTAATGCCAAGCCTCCCATGTCTTTTTTTTTTTTTTTACATTTGCCTGCCTATTAGCCGTACATATGGTCATTATTCAATGACAAGATTTCCCCCCAGAGACATCAATGTGATTGTTTGCTACGTTCGAGTTGGTTGAATTTCAAATAGGATTCACAGAGCCCTTGGCAAACCAAACCAGACAGATTTACCCATTCCTATTATATAAGCATTTATATTCAAATTACGTTTAAAAGAAGTGCTATAAAAATATACATTTTCAATATTCTATAGACAGCAAAGGTTTTTCTACAAGTGCCAAAACTGGGGCACCTTGGGTTATAATGAGAAGAATTCAGTGGCATGCATAGCACACTGCATTGTGCGATGGGTGTGGAAATATTATTCCTAACATTAGGTGTTGGTTGACGGGGAATTGTTAAATAAAACTTGATCCTTCTCATCATACTTTCAGCATCACAAGTGAAAGTCAAACAGGCATGCATACGTATTACGTATGCCTTTTTGCACACAAAATATAGACATAAACAGAGAGCTAACATTTTTTCAGAACCTTTTTTAAATAACATCTTGATTTAAACAGTTGAAATGATAGTCAGAATTATGTAACATATAATGTAGTGTTCAAAAGGAAGTATAGAGTGCTATGGTCAAGACTATGTAATAGAGAGCATATCATGTACAGTGCAGCAGTCAGGAATATGTAAAATACACATACATGTATACAGTGAATTGGTCAGGAGTAACTGCTCATTTACATTGGTGCTGAGTGGTCTGTACTTCTTATTCCATTGGTGTTCAGTGGCCTTTGCCTCTTATAACATTGGTGTTCAGTGGTCCATGTCTCTTATTACACTGCTGTTCAGTTCTCTGTGCCCCTATTACACTGAATTCTGCCTGTATATTACTCTGCACAGTGCAAACTACAGTATATGGTGCAGAACATGTCACTTTTAGAGTAAAAGTCACATGTACTCCTAGAGGCAATGCTTTATTAGGGGCACTTGTCACATGTGCCTAGAATTGTTATTGCTTTTGGTATACAGCTATGTAAGCTAAAGAAACATATATTAACTCATTTTAGTCCATACTGTAATGAAACTGATGTTGAACTGATTTTTACAGAAAACAACTCCTGAATTCAGGCCGCTTGCAGTCACTCATGTAACAGCCAAATTGTGCACAATCAAGGACTGTCCCCTTGCAGCTCAAAAATGAAAGATGGGCTGTCCTGAAGTGCAAGTGTTCCCAAACTAAAAAATGAAAAATTCAATAATGCTTTAAATAGCAAGATAGCAGTTTCTTTTCTTTACCATATTCATGTATTTTAAATATTTACAAGCAAAAGTAAGGCCAGTTTCACTGTGCAGAAATTTTGGTGAAAAGTACCCGTTTCAGTGAAAGACATCTGAGTCAATGGTGAATGTAAAAATAGTGTTAGTTGAGGTGGTTAAGGTTGTTTACAACACATTAAGTGTTTTGCATGCTTCCCTGTTTTTTTTTTTGTTAATGTTCTGGGTGTTCTTATGTTTGTTTTTGAGCATTATTATTATTATTATACAGTATTTATATAGCGCCAACAGTTCACTCAGCGCTGTACATTACAATGGGGGACAATACATGAGACAGTACAATAACAATACAATACGATACACGAGGGGTTCGAGGGCCCTGCTCCTTCGAGCTTACAATCTAGGAGGGAGGGGATAGTGGTACGGGAGGAAAAGCTGTGGGGGATGAAGTGGTAGGAAGAGTGTAGGAGATCAGCAGTTAGCAGAGGGAGGGGTAGGCTTCCCTGAAGAGGTGGGTTTTTAGGGTGCACCTAAAGAAGAGGAAAGTGGGTGATAGTCTGATGGATTGAGGTAGGGAGTTCCAGAGGATGGGTGATGCCCTGGAAAAGTCCTGGAGGCGGGCATGGGAGGAGGAGCTCAGGGAACTAGAGAGAAGGAGGTCTTGTGAAGAGTGGAGAGTGCGTTTTGGGTGGTATTTGGATATTAGGTCGGTGATGTAGTTTGGGGCAAAATTATGGACAGCTTTGTACGTCAGTGTTAGCAGTTTGAATTTGATCCGCTGGGCAATCAGAAGCCAGTGGAGGGATTGGCAGAAGGGGGGGGCGGAAACGGAGCGGTTGGTGAGGTGGATGAGTCTGGATGTATTCAGGATCGACTGAAGTGGGGATAGCCTGTTGTGAGGCAGGCCAGTGAGGAGGGAGTTGCATTAATCGAGTTGTGATATGATGAAGAAGTGGATGAGCTGCTTACTAGTTTCTGGGGTTAGGAATGGGCGTATTTTGGCGATGTTGCGGAGGTGGAGTCTGCATGAGTTTGTTAAAGATTGGACTTGAGGCTGGAACGATAGACTGGAGTCTAGTATGACACCAAGTACTCTGGCTTGCAGGGTGGGCTTGATGGTGGCATGGTTGGACGTGATGGAGAAGTCAGTGGGAGGGGGGGTGCATGGGCTGTGGGGAAGACTAGGAGCTCGGTTTTAGAGAGGTTCAGTTTAAGAAAGTGGAGCGACATCCAATCTGATATGTCGTTCAGTAGGCTGGTGATTCGGGCAGAGACTGAAAGGGTGGGGCGATGGGTCGAGAAATAGATTTGTGTGTCATCGGCATAGAGGTGGTAGTTGAAGCTGTGAGAGTGTATCAGTTGGCCAAGGGAGGAGGTGTAGATGGACAAGAGAAGGGGCCCGAGGACAGAGCCTTGAGGGACCCCAACAGAGAGGGGGAGTGGGGGGGGAGGTGGTAGTGTTATAGGTAACGCTGAAGGAGCATTGTGATAGGAAGGATGAGAGCCAGGAGAGAGCGGAGTCTCTGAGGCCAAGGGAGTGTAGTTTCTTGAGGAGGAGGGGGTGGTCAAGGAGTAGGAGCACTGAGTAGTGGCCATTAGCTTTGGGGGTTAGCAGGTCATTTGTGAGTTTGAGTAAGGCGGTTTCGGTGGAGTGTAGGGGACATAAGCCGGACTGTAGGGGGTCGAGGAGGTTGTTGTCATTGAGGTGGGAGCTTAGGCGAGTATAGACTAAGCGTTCAAGGAGTTTGGATGTAAATGGCAGCAGGGAGATGGGTCTAAGGTTGTTTGGGTCGGTGGGGTTCAGGGAGGGCTTTTTAAGTATGGGAGTGATGTGTTCGTGCTTCAGAGGGGAGGGGGTTCCGGCTGGTAATAGTTTGACATTTGGGGGGGTAGGCGTTTGAGGACGAGGAGACAGAGAAGGTGATGAAGTTGTGGTCAGAGAGAGGGAAGGAGGTGTTTGTGAGGTTGTGGGGGCACAGAGATGGCAGAAGAGGAGGTCCAGGATGTTCCCGTCGGAGTGGGTGGTGGATTGTATGCACTGAGTGAGTGTAAAAGAGGAGGTTAAGTGGAGGAGTTGGGATGTAGCCGGGTTATTGATGTTGACAGGGATGTTGAAGTCTCCAAGGATGATAGTGGGTAGCTCAGAAGAGAGGAAGAAGGGTAGCCAGGTGGAAAAGTCATCAAGGAAGTGAGCATATTTGTTGTTATTTTAGGTGTGAAAATAGCACGTTCTAAAATTGAAAGTGATAGAAAAATGCAGGGTTTCTTTTTTGTGTTTAATGCTGACGTTTCTTAAAGACCCACTGCGGGCAAATAAAAATGATCTCTTGCAGTAGGGTTGTGCGAGCACTCAAGGGTTAACTTCTCATTTAAATCTAGGGGAATAATCAAATGAAATGTATTTTCTCTGCTTCACCCACAGCTAGATCAGTCCCTGCAACTTCTGCTTGCTCATGCTCTAGCAGCCTAGGGACCTGACATCAAGCTTTGAGCAGGATCCATAGCCCAGCATTGGACTTGAGGACACCAAGGGAAAGTCAACCGCTGGATCATGGGGGAGCCAGGGATCAGGTAAGTAAAACTCGCTGCCAGAATTATAATTTTTCTGCCCAGAGTTTGGCTTTAAAGTGTATTTAGAGCTAAAACTTTTTTTGTTTTGGATAGAATATGAAAGAGTTTAAACCCCTTCCGGTTTGTTCTTTTGTTTTTTTATCTGTCTACCATTAGGGAAATTTATTTTCATGTCCTGTCCCAGAGAGGCAGTGGAAAGTTAGATAAAATCTCCAAAATAAAGTAAGGGGAATTGCCCTCCTAGCCAGCAGGCCCGTAAACAAATGTTCCAAATAAATGTTTGGATTTCCCATCACTTTCTTTCTCTGTGACTGTGGTCATCAGTACAATTAGAGGGGTGAGTCTCCCAACTAGGAACACAGAGATTGATAAAAATTTAAAACAGAATCTAACCCTACCCCGCTCTATTCAAAACTAAAAAAAAAATGCCTACTGTTACATTTTAACTTATAGAAGTAAAGTACAGCAAAACGGAGGAAACAGTTGCTATTCTGACAACAAAAAAACAGCAAATGCACCATTTGTGCCCATTTTTAAACTATATTTATTTATTTATTTATTTATTTTTAACCAGAGCATACATGATACACATAAAATAACTGGATACTACATTTACAGGTAAAGTTGATCCAGGGAATATCCGATTGCCTCTCGGGGGATCAGGAAGGAATTTTTTCCCCTACAGGAGCAAATTGGATTGTGCTTTGCTGGGATTTTTTGCTTTCCTCTGGATCACCTGTGGGTTTAGGATTAAAACTTTTTTTTTTAATGGTTGATCTAAATGAACTTTTATTTTTTTTCAGCCAGACTAACTATGTGACATGATAATGATCATTGATTATGACCACATGATCTGATAAAAAAATTATCAAAAAAAAATAGATTTTTTTTTCTTCTTCTTATGCACTTTTCACAGGCTTTGGTGTATTTTGTGGATGCTTGAGGTTTTCTAGGCAACTGCATAAAGACAGGGTGAAAATAGCACATTTTTCACTATTTGCATTGAACAATGCTTTTGTTACTGTTTATTTATATTTTTTAGGTTACAATTTGGACTGATTCTTCCATTTTGTTGTCTAAAGTACTCCAACAAATAACAAAATACAAAAATACACTTACAATATGTGAGAAAATATTTTATATATATATATATATATATATACTTTATTCCTATCAATTTTTATTTATTACATGGCTTTATTTAGAAAGCACCTTTTAGTACTTCATAGGGGCATCGCCACTGCACAGACATCCATCCCACTTAGCATACCTTATACTAAACCTCCCTCAACACTTTCCTCTTTTGACCTTGCCACTACCGAAGAGGTCACTAAGGTTTTCTCAGAAGCCCATCTCACTACCTGCCCCCTGGATCCTGTCCCCTCACAACTACTACGGTCACCCTCTTCATCCATCCTATGCTCCCTCACTCTCATCTTCAATCTCTCCCTCTCTACTGGTGCCTTCCCCTCCCCTCTAAAGCATGTGCACGTCACTCCCATACTTAAAAAGCCCTCCCTGGACCCCACCAACCTGAACAAAGTAAGACCCATCTCCCTGCAGCCATTTATCTCTAAACTCCTATAGCGCTTAGTCTACAGTCGCCTGAGCTCCCACTTCACCGACAACAACCTTCTTGACCCTCTACATTCTAGCTTTCGCTCACTCCACTCCATTGAAACTGCCCTACTAAAACTCATTAATGATCTACTAACTGCTAAAACCAATGGCCACTACTCCGTACTCTTACTACTTGACCTCACTGCGGCTTTTGATACGGTTGACCATCCCTTCCTCCTCAAAAAATTTCACTCCCTTGGCCTCAGAGACTCTGGTTTCTCCTGCTTCTCCTCCTACCTTTCGCAGCGCTCCTTCAGTTTTACCTATAACGCTGCCTCCTCCTCTTCACTCCCTCTTTCTGTAGGGGTCCCTCAAGGTTCTGTCCTTGGAACCCTTCTCTTCTCCATCTACACCTCCTCCCTTGGTCACTTGATAAGCTCCCATGGCTTTAAGTACCATCTCTATGCTGATGACACACAAATCTATCTTTCTACCCCTCACCTCACCCCTTCAGTCTCCTCTCGCATCACTAACCTAAGTGACATATCGGCATGGATGATACTCCACTTCCTCAATCTCAATCTTTCCAAAACTGAGCTCTTAATATTCCCCCCAGTCCGTGCCCCCTCTCCTGACTTTTCCATCAAGAACAATAACACAATCATCATTCATTCCCCTCATGTCAGGGTACTAGGTGTAATCCTAGACTCCCATCTGTCCTTTCAGCCCCAAATCCAATCACTGTCCAAATCTTGTAGACTTCACCTCCGCAACATCTCTAATATACGCCCGTTCCTAACCTCGGAAACCACTAAGCAACTTATCCACTCCCTTGTTATATCTCACCTTGACTGTTGTAACTCCCTCCTTATTGGCCTACCTCATCGCAGGCTATCCCCTCTTCAGTCTATCATGAATGCTGCTGCCAGAATCATCCACCTTACTAACCTTTCTGTATCTGCCATCCCTCTCTGCCAATCCCTCCACTGGCTTCCCTTTGCCCAACGGATAAAATTCAAAACACTAACAATAACGTATAAAGCCATTTATAACTCTGCCGCAAATTAGCTCACCGATCTTGTCTCTAAATATCACCCAAATCATACTCTCCGCTCATCGCAAGACCTTCTACTTTCTAGCTCCCTTGTCTCTTCCTCCCATGCCGGTCTCCAGGACTTTTCCAGAGCTTCCCCCATCCTCTGGAACTCTCTACCCTAATTTATCAGACTATCGCCTACTCTGCTCACTTTTAGGCGATCTCTGAAAACCTATCTCTTTAGGGAAGCCTATCCTGCCCTGAGCTAATACTGGAATCTTCTACTCTTCCAACCAGTCCATCCCCCAAAGTTACTACCTTTTGTACCACTAGCCCCTCCCTCCTGGATTGTAAGCCCCAAGGAGCAGGGCCCTCCTTTCCCTCGTGTATTGAACTGTATTGTTGCTGTATTGTTTCCCGTTATATTGTATTGTATTGTCTGAGCAAACTGTTGGCGCTATATAAATCCTGTATAACAATCATAATATTTCTATATTGTGTAAAGTGACTATATGATGAGTTATCGTTCATTATGTCCTTAGTTCACTTTCTGTTTAAACAATGGACTGTGAGTACATTACAAAAGTTTTATCAATGAAACATTTTATTAATGGTCTATACTGTACATATAGGCTGTTGATTAAACACAGAAAAGGTAAAATGAGGAAATAATTATGACTCAAAATGTTATCATTTTAGATTAAGCTACATTAATGAACGGCATTTGTTGGCAGTTATGAAACTTCAAGAATCCCTGCCACAACCTCCAGAATCTCTGCTAGTACCTCCTATGTTACTTGTGGAATCTCTGACAGGACTCCCAGAAAACCCAGCTAGGACTTCCAATTGTACTTGCAGAGTCTCTACCAGGACTTCTAGAGATCCCTGAAATGGTGGTATCTTCTGACCAAGAGGGTATTTAAACTACAGCATTTGAAGTGGCTAGTATTGCTTCTTCAAGCCACCTACCTGTGAGCAAGGGCTTTATTACTGAAATCCTTTACCAGTGTTGCTAACCTGGATTGCCAGGCCACTTTCTAATCTCCTGCTTTGCCTACTACCTTCTTCATTGCTGACTTTGACTGTCTGATCACTTTCTGCTTGCTGCCTGTCAAGACCCTGTCTGAACTTGACTACTCTTTCATTTCCAATCTAGCTTAGTGCCTACATGTCTGCCTACATGTTGCTGACCTGAACTGTCTGACTACTCCTTGTTCACCACCTGCCAAGACCCTCACTTGATCCCAACTATGTTCCAGTCTCCTGTTTCCACATTGTAGCCACTCTGCTCCCATATCCCCACTGGTGGGACGAACCTGAGGGTCAAGACCTGGTGTCAGCCAAGTAGCCCCTGGGCCACTAAGCCGCTGGATTATCTTCGCCATCAGAAGCTCTGTTAAAGACCAGCTGGTGATTAGGCTCCATACCTTGGGAAAGCCCAAGTCATATGCCAGAGGTGACACCCACAACAGTTGACACACAAGCCCATTTAATGTGGAAAATCCAACCAGGAGAAAGAAATCTTTATCTATTCATCTATAAACATAAGTTTATTTATATATAAAAAAATACACAGTCATTTTCTTGAAGTAGCGTGGAGTGCCCAGACTTATCTAAATGAAAAGTCCAGTGCATGGAGTGGTTGGGGTTTTTTAACCTTCCTGGTTATCTCACAATTTAAATCAATCATTTTTTTCTAATTTTGACTAACATTTTATCGAACATAAAAGTGTCATTTTTGTGGAGACGTTGAGTTTGATGGATTCTTTCCTAGATTTAAATAAAAGATTGGTTATAAATGTTGAATATTGTTTTTATATATGCAGCAAATAATGATTTACAAAAGGTGAACTTCAGAATAAGCATTAAAGGTCAACAGCACTGTATGTAATTTGCCTATTTAATTAATTATTTTTTTCTATTTATTTTGCTTACCTAACTCTTTCAGCTCTCACAGCTGTTTACCATATGGACTAAAGCAATTTTTACATTTTCACCACAGGTCTATTGATTCAGCAGTAATTTTGTTAATAATTAGAATACACATATGAAAACTGAAAAAAATAGAAAATGATACTGTACTTTTAAGGTGTTTAATATATCAGGAAAGAGTACAAAAACAAATCAACATGCATAAAATCAAATCGTTTTATTGTGTACTTTGTATAAAAACAAATAATGTGTTAAAATACACTATAATTGGAGTACCTGCATATAGCCACTTAGAATAATGAGGTGTATACAGAAATACCCCCTCCCCCACCCCAGGTATTTTAAGCATATAGCAAACAGAGTAGTCAACAAATATTATACATACAGTGAAGATAAAAAAACTTTATACCACATTACTAGGATGCTGTTTTGCCAAGGGGTGGAGGGAACTTCTCAATGTGTTTAGGAGAAAACAGTTTCATTAGGAAACATTAAGATGTTAAAAAATGAAAAATATTCAGGTGTTGTTCACAAATATAGTTGTACAATGTATGGTACATTCTACCATATTTAAATATTATAACAATATAGATTGTTACTCACAAACTGAAAAAATGCAAACCGTCATACAGTTGGTTAAAAAGTGGTGCAGTGCGGTACATGATCACAGGAGAAAAGAGTGGCCCCTACTGGAGTTGAACTAAGGAGGTAGGATGAACATCTAGGTCAACAGGCTACCATGCCTTCATACCCTGCATGTATAATTAAATTCATAACAATCAATCAGCATAATATTAAAGACGATGTCCCAGAAATAGGGCAAACAGCTCATATAATGTAGTAACAGCTCTGCAATAAAAAAAGAAAATGCAGCCCACATTTAAAATCTTGCTCCATAATACCATCCATAGAAAGCCAAAGTTTACCAAGTTTCTCAAGCCAGGAAAGGAGAAGCCAGAAAGACAATAAATACCTCCTTTTTAGATCAACAACAAATGTGAATCTCTCCATACGAAGTGTTACTAGCAACCAAGACTTTCATGTGCCCTCTCTTTAAAAAACATTAATGGCGGCTATGGCCTGACTCCTCCCCCATGCTCACCACTGGAAAACCATCAGCATTTATGGGCAAGAGTGAGCGTGCCATTGGGCATGTGCAGTATGACCCCCCCCCACCACATATGCCCAGCTGTGGCGAGAAAAGCAAAGCAAACACATGCTGCCCTACAGCTTCACCCACTACCAGTGAAAACCAGAAACCGGTGGGAAAAAAGATGAAGAAGGTATACCCTGGAAGCTTAATTGAAGTCCTACCTGATCTTCCCTTGGTTTATACGTTAGTAGACCTATACTGTACATTTAACTAATGCAATTATTAAAACTGTGATACTTTTACATATACACTAACAGTTAAATTTTCAAGATAAACTTTCAGGGTTTCCTTCTTTGTGGTTCAAGCAGCACTGAAAAATAAAGATTTATCGAAAGGTGTAGAACAACAGTCTCTGACCACCCCACCCTCACCCCACACACACACACGCTCACACACTAGGTTTTAATTAAAGTATTAAAGTTAGTCAGATATCGAAAAGAGTGAGCTGTAGGAAGGGAGTGGGGAGTAAGAGTCATAGAGCAAAGAATTGTCATAGAACTGATAGAGATTTAGATAATTTATGTCCACATTCAATCAGTTATCAGTTATCATTCCTTTTCTGGGTATTTGTAAAGTCTCCTTTAAAAACCAAAACATACAGTGGTGTAGCTATGAAAAATTATGTGCAGTATTCATCCTTCTTATTTTTTGTGTCTGTGTAAATTCATGCCTTTTTGTAATTTCTGTCCACATCCTTGGTTGCACTTGTACCATTGACTGAAATGCACCAAATTACTGGAGGTGCAGTTGTATGATCCCATAATACTGAAGGTTCCTTTTGTGTGTGACACTATTGTGTCCCATTCATTGTTCCTAGGTTTTGTATCCTTGTTTTTTCTCGGTAATCAAAATAAATTTTTCCTGATTATTAATTTATGTCTGAGGTTAAATGGTTGTCTGAAGTCTAGCATTTGGGGTTGCTAGAATATTTCTTTCCATTTCAGATGTTGTTATGATGGTTTTCAGCTCTTTGGCTATCCTTTTTATCTCTTCTAGTAATGTTCTGAAATGTACAGTATATTGCCAAAAGTATTGGGATGCTTGCCTTTACACGTACATGAACTTTAATGGCATCCCATTCTTAGTCCGTAGGGTTCAATATTGAGTTTGGCCCACCCTTTACAGCTATAACAGCTTCAACTCTTATATGAAGGCTGTCCACAAGGTTTAGTAGTGTGTCTATGGGAATGTTTGACCATTCTTTCAGAAGCGCATTTGTGATGTTAGGCATTGATGTTGGATGAGAAGGCCTGGCTCACAGTCTCTGCTCTAATTCATCCCAAAGATGTTCGGGTTCAGGTCAGGACTCTGTGCAGGCCAGTCAAGTTCCTCCACCCCAAACTCGCTCATCCATGTCTTTTATGGACCTTGCTTTGTGTACTGGTGCACTGTCATGTTGGAACAGGAAGGGACCATCCCCAAAATTGGGAGCATGAATTTGTCTACAATGTCTTCATATGCTGACACCTTAAGAGTTCCCTTCACTGGAACTAAGGGGCCAAGCCCAACCCCTGAAAAATCACCCCACACCATAATCCCCCCTCCACCAAACTTTACACTTGGAACAATGCAGTCAGGCAAGTTCTGTTCTCCTGGCACCGCCAAACCCAGACATGTCCATCCGATTGCCAGAAAGAGAAGCATGATTTTTCACTCCAGAGAACACATCTTCACTGCTCTAGAGTCCAGAGGTGGCCTGCTTTACACCACTGCATCCGACGCTTTGCATTGCACTTGGTGATATAAGGCTTGAATGCAGCTGCTCAGCCATGGAAACCCATTTCATTAAGCTCTCTATGCACTGTTGTGCTAATCTGAAGGCCACACAAAGTTTGGAGGTCTCTAGCTTCAGACAGTTGGCGACTTCTGTGCACTGTGCGCTTCAGCATGCACTGACCCTGCTCTGTCATTTTATGTGGCCTACCACTTTGTGGCTGAGTTGCTGTTGTTCCCAGTTGCTTCCACTATGTTATAATACCACTAACAGTTGATCGTGAAATATTTAGTAGAAAGAAAAAGATGGACTTATTCCACAGGTGGAAACTTATCACGGTACCACGCTTGAATTCACTGACCTCCTGAGAGCGACCCATTCTTTCACAAATGTTTGTAGAAGCAGTCTGCATGCTTGATGTTATACCCCTGTGTCCATGGAAGTGATTGGAATATCTGAATCCAATGATTTGGAGGGGTGTCCCAATATGTTTGGCAAGATAGTATATATGGTTACTAGAAGCAACCAGTTAGTTATTTATTTCCCTTTGTATTGTTGGAGATTTTCTCTCTCTTGGTGTTCAAGGCAGTGTTTATGTCAAGGTCCTACCTTTCCTCAGACCTTGTGCTGCTCCATGTGCTGGCATCCATCTTAGGTGTCTACAAAGCATTGTGGGATCCTTTATGCTTTCAGCCCTCTGCGGCTCCTCCCCCATGAGTTGGCGGCCTATCACATATATGTGTGCTGTTTGTGGCTGTCCATTGCATTCATGTCCTGTCTGTTGCACAACAGCAAGCTCCTGTTTAGCTACTCATTGCTTTCCTGACTCGGCTTTGGCTAAGACTCCTCCTGGCTTCTGACCCCGGCTCTGGTGACCATTCTTCCTGGCTCCTGATCCCGGCTCTGGCGACGATTCTTCCTGGCTCCTGATCCCAGCTCTGGCGACGATTTTTCCTGGCTCTTGACCCCGGCTTTGGCTACGATTTCCGCTGTTGGACTTGCATAGACTCTTGTCTTATTTTTATATTAATAAACCTACCTTTAATTGCACCTCCTTGTGTGTCTGGCTCCTCGCTCCCTGACACTTTATGCTTGTACTGATGGTTTTGTTGCTTTAACCTTTTTTTGAAAGGATACTGCTAGCACTCTGAGATGTTTATTTTTGTCCTCTGGGTCAGAGCACATGCAGTAGTAGTGGCCAGAAGGGGTAAAATAACTTGCTTGGTATGTTGGAGATAGAAGCTGGAACTGTGGAGATAGTTGCATAAGTTAGTGGGTTACCAGACGTCAGTGTCTAGGAAGTTCACATATGCACTTAAATAGTCAATTTTTAGTTTGAAGAGTGAAACATCTTAGACAATTAGTGTTTTTAGATTTTCTTCCTCTTCTGTCCATAAATATAGTATAAACATACATATGGCTTAGTTAAGGAATCTTTACTCCAGGTCTGCCAAAATTAAAATGGAAATTATTGTGTTATTCCACTTCCCATAGAACTACTCATACACTGAAGATACATGCCGTTATCGAAAATGAAAGAGTTGGGAGTTGGAATAAATTCAATGAGGTGTGTTTAGAATCTGTGACATGCAGCAATCTCATCCTTGTATGGGATGCTTGAATACAGAAATTTGATATCCATAGTCACTTGAAGTGTATTAGGTGGTAATTGCTGTATATGTATATATGTGGAGGTTGTTCAGGAAATCTATACCTACTGTTGTAATAAGAGCTCATTGTATGTGAACAACATATGACCTATACTAGAAAATGTTCTTGCATAAATTTAAACTGTGTCTAGAGCCAGTAATGTTTTTTTCTGTCTGTATATTTTTGGGGAAATTTCCATTCACTTTATTTCCAGAAGACATGACAGGAAGGGAAAGGAAGCCTATGCAAAGTGATGGGAAATCACCCCCCAGACATTTTTTACCAGAATAGGTGTCCCCACTGAAAGAGTTCACCTCACCTCTTGTCTTTGTGATAACTGTATAATATTGGATTGTCCTTCACTTTCTCTTCTGGTGACAATATTCACCATAACAAATACAGATGAGGAATCTTCTTAGTGGGGACATATCAAATTTCACCTTTAGGTGTGTACGCAAATGTCCAAAATGGTCACCGTGCATGCGCACAACAGACCAGAATAGCCATGGAATACATGCTGCACAATGCATGCACATGATCAAACAAAATTGCCACCGCGCATGCGTCATGCGGTCCAAGATGTTTGGGACAATGGGATGGCCAACAGGCCAAGATGCGTATGCGCAAACCCCACAATGCTCTGGACATAAAGGACAGGCAGAATACCCGGACAAGCCAGATATAATCTGCTCGCCCATCACAAGTATAGAGACATCACGAGGAAGCCTCTAGTGGGAACAGAAATAGGTGACACCAAAAGGAGAACCCCACTCAGAGACCCAGATGCAAAAACCAAAAAGCACACCTCATAGAGACAATAGAAAGCGACATCCAAACACCTCCAAAAAATAGGTAGGGAAAACCCAAGCATCTCAACACCACCAAATACCTCTCCAGGGGCAAACTCCAACCTCTGATCTAAAAGACAGAGAGAAAACAAAAAGGAGGAGAAAAAGGGGAAGGGAAGGGGAATATGTATAAACTACTTATCATATAGAACAAAGGTATACACAATAAAAATCAAATCAATATAAATAACCATGAAGGAAATAGTTTATATGAGAGCATTTCATTGAGGCCTGGTTTAACATTTGCTGCTAATTTTTTTATCCAAAATGTTTCTTTTTGGAGGACCAGTTTACCCCAGTCTCCTCCTCTAGGCTCTTTATTTACCCGATCTAAACTTATGAACTGCATGTATGATACATCAAACTTATGCTGCATACCTATATGATAGCTAATGAGAGTCAGTATTTTTGCATTTGATGTATAATAAATATGATCATTAATATTCTGGCAAAAATGCCGGATGATCTTGCCTACGTAATCTTATGAACTGCATGTATGATACATCAAAATTATGCTGCATACCTATATGATAGCTAATGAGAGTCAGCATTTTTGCATTTGATGTATAATAAATATGATAATTTATATGCTTGCAAAAATGCTGGATGATCTTGCCTACGTAATAAGCCCCAAATCAGCAGAGCATCAAGTAAACTACCCCTATGGTATCACAAGTGATGTGATGTTTAGGAGTAAAATGGACATTGTTAGGCAAGTTAAGGTTTTGACATTCCTTGGACATTCTGTGCATGGCCTGCACCTGAAGGTACCCTTAACCCCTGTCATGCCAATATCTATACTGACCTAGTGGCTGTGTACTAGTCTGTCCCTCATAGACCTAGATCTTCTGTAGGCAATTTCTGGGTATGATTTTATATATTTAGACATGGACTCATCTGTCAAGAGATACCAATTCTTTTGTACATCATTCTGGATTTGTTGATGTTGCATAGAATAAGGAACAATAAGCTTCGTAGTATCAGATGTCACAGTATTTCTACGGGTATATAGGAGAGAGGTCCTAGTCTGTCCTTTTGCTTTTTGATAAGCCTTTTTAAGACATGCTTTGCTATAGCCTCTTCTCTACAGTCTTTCCCTAAGTTGTGCCACTTGAAAAATAAAGTCATCATCTGTGGAGCAATTCCTCTATAGGCGTACATATTGGCCAGATGGGATGCTACACACCAGAGCTCTCAGATGGGAGCTCCAGGCATGAAGAATGGTGTTGCCTGCAGAGGGCTTACGGTATAGAGTTGTAGCCAATGGCCGATCCTTCTGGATGTAGATTTCCACATCCAAGAAGGAAATATGGTGGGAATATGATTGCATTGTAAATTTAAGATTACTACTGGAGTGTTGTGGAGGTCTCCCTTGCACCTCCTGCCTAACACTCCTGAAGATGGAGACAGAGAGTGTGAAGACAACAAGTGGCACAAGTGCAGGAGTAGCTGGCTGGTGATGTCCACTCTTTAAATAGGTAGCTCTGGTAGGTGCAGTCTTCAGAACAGGATGCAGGAGTAGCTTGGCATCAGAGCAGAAGACGGAAGCAGGACCAGGAGACAGGCAGTGGGTCAGCAACAATCAGGCAGCAAGGGGCCAAATAAACATGCAGAGCAAGTCCAGAAGGCAGGCCAAGATCAGTAACTGCTGGGCAAAGCAGTACAGAATCAGCAGGCAAATACAAGTCCCAGTAAGCAGGCCGGGGTCAGATTAATCAGGTTAACAGAGTTGAGGCAGGAGCAGAAGCAAAGTCCAAAGGCAAGCCAGGTCATACACAGGTAAGCAGGTACAGCAGATCAGGTTTCAGGAACATGGGAACAAGCTGAAGACCATTCAACAACTGCTCATAATAACAGACCAGTTTAAAAAGGCCACTGGGCACCAAGCGTGAATGCTAATTGGTATGTGCATATGAGTGCACAGAACTGTAACAGTATGTCTAACATTGCCTCGCTTTTATTTGTGGGTAATGTGCATGCATATGAGCATAGGTCAGCACTGGTTTTCTAGTTCAAGGAATCCGCCGGACCCTTAAACAACTGTCAGCTCTGATTAAATAAGCCATCATTGTTGTGTACACATAGAAGGTTCAGGCAGCTGCTAAAAAGCAGTGTGACAGGGTTTATTAATAACACTTGCTCAGATGTAACAAAATATTACTTTTTTATCATTCTGTTCATTCATCTGCAGATCAAAGGGATGAACTTTGATCTGCAGATGATATCAGATACAGCAACCTGCCAAGTAAATAAAATGTTCACCTGTTTAACTTCTTATTAACCCTCAGTTTACTCTTATCAGCCCTAATTAACTCCTTTTTCTCCTTCTTCATTCAGATATTCTTCTGCTGATTTATTTTTTTTGTCTCTATTTCATTAACCATTACCATTTTTTACTTTTGTTTGTTTTATTCCGTAATAGTTTTGCATTTTAAACATATTGTATATTTACATGTTTCACATTTAAAAAAGTGCAACATTGAAAAATGCATTATTTAATTTGTAAATAACTTTGCATTGCTTTGTACCAGGATCATGATTTTAGTGTAATTTTAAACAGGACACATTACAGATCATTCCTTGTTCTGCAGTAACACTATTAGTTTTAAATTAACACTGCTCAAAAAAATGGAAAACGTGCCATTTTATAGTTTTGTTACATTTTATTTCCTAAGGTTTGAGAAAAAAATAATTGTTGCAGACAATGTTCATGCTAAGAAATCCTTGTTTGTAAAAAAAAACAAACTATATATATATATATATATATATATATATATATACATTCTTGTTATCTTAAGTAATGACAAGGTTATTGCTGAATAAACAGGCCCATAGCAGAATTTCAAAAATTGCTTTGGTCCATAGGGAGTGAACAGATGTAAGAAGTGAAGTGGTTAAAGGGGCTTTTGGAGACCTTTGTACTGACTGACCACCAGTTTGACACTGCTGTGTATAAGTACTGCTATGATCAGCAAAAATGGAGTGGATCTCATTAAAGCTTATCATGCAAAATTAACTCCTAGGAAAAAATAAATGTGCATCACATAAAGTGCTCAGGTTTGTTGTTTAAGAAGCCTAATACCACTACACAATGTAAGTGTACAATCCAAACACACACGTTCCTGAGTTAAAAATGGCTTTGTGTATAAGTGGGTGCTGCAGCGACCATCGGTTGGAACTGAACAGAATCAGCAAGGGAGAATATCACCAGCACACTGAGGATCATCAATATGGGTCCAAAAGTTTTAATGAACGATCATATAGCTACAGCAAGGCAACGTTTCGGAGTCTCGCAGGACCCCTTCATCAGGCATGGTGTCACATGCCTGATGAAAGGGCCCTGCGAGACTCCGAAATGTTGCCTTGCTGTAACTATGTGATCATTCATTATTACTTTTGGACCCATATTGATGATCCTCGGTGTGCTGGTGACATTCTTCCTTGCTAATACCACTACAGTCACCTTAGCTTTAAAGGATAAGTTCACCTTTTCAAGCAGAATTTCACTTTCCATAATAAATAGAAGAGTTTTCTAATGCCATTTCTGGCCCAGCCATCCCAATGTGCTTTTCTCTCACTTACCTTATCCACAGGAGATTTCAAATCGTGTCAGTTTATTTGAATTTTTTGAATGATTTTCAGATTCCATCACTTCCTGTAGATAATATTTCAGCATTCGCTTCCGGTTGGCCATCTCCCAGAAGCCTTCACTTCCTTGTTCCATCACAGAAGAGATTGTGATAGGGTGTGTTCACCACTTTGGACCACACTTGGGGTGCCTTTAACATGTATTGACAACACAAACATGATGCACATTTGCAGCGTGATTCTGAAATGCATGGCAAAATGTGCATTTTCTGTGTAGTTTGCCATGTGTTCGGAAACTCGCAGTTTTACTTTCAGGATTCATTCATACCTAGAGTAGTGGAAGCGCACATTTTTTGGTCTCGTTTTTCCAGTAACCTGTTGATTTCAACAGGCTGCGCTACATGTGGAAAAGTAGCTCATAGGACATTTTGGTGTGATGTGGGATTCTTCCTGTGTCTTAGGCCGGCCATACATGGGTTGATTTTTAAACAATTTTTCGTTCGAAAATCGAACCTAAGAATAGTCGGACGATTTTTACTCTGTTAGTGGGGCAATGGCACCGGCAGATTTTCATGGTTCCTCCCTATTTAAATTATCGGGCATGCTGGAAAATTTGTGAAAAACTACCAATTTTTTAAATCATTGGTGGCACCATCGGATTACAGAACGAATTATGTTTTCGATCGAAAAATCGTTCGGAATTCGACCCATGTATGGCCTGCTTTACTGGTTCACAGATTTGAATGGTACTTATTGGGAAACATGGGGTGCAACTTGTCATGCAACTTTGGACTCCAAAGTCACATGACCACAGAGGTATTGTATATTAATGGTATATTGGTACACAGGGGAACTGGAATTTAGAGAAAAAAAAGTGAACTTAGCCTTTAAGAAACGTTCTTTTCTGCTGAGGTTTTCACTTTAATACCTGTGGTCCCACCTAAACATAGCAAGGTATACTGACCATTTGAAGCATTGGCTGAAAATCACAAGCTGGGTATAATTATTTCAGTGCACATGAAGAACTGAATGAAATAAAATATGGAAAGACAGAAATGAAAAGTACATTGTGATAAGTGACTTTTAAAAGAGTCACTTGTGGATTGTGTTTAGGTTGGCATATATAAGCAATTATTTTACCATTCAATGTCTCCTTAACCCCTTCATGTCTAAGGGTAAAACAATCCTTATTGCCCAGGCCCAATTTTGCAACTTTGACATACAGTATGTTAATAAAAATGTACGTATGATCACAACTATTTGTGTATACAGGTGAATTACACCTTGTTTTTTTACCTGGACAAGCTGGGCTTATATTTGATTTTTTTTTCATTATTATCCTACCTGAAATATACGGACACTAACTGACACTGATACTAATTTTACAAATGCAGTTTCCTGACAGACTCCATGGCAGCATACATATGGGTTTAGCCCCATCCGCTCCAATCCTATAGGACCCCACTCCCATAAAGCTTTTCTCAGAGCCAGAGGCCATGCTCCTTTTTTGTCCTCCTCCTAGGACCCGATGTGTTTGAAGTCTTACTTTGTTCCTGTGCGCAGGATGACAGCGTCTGTGACTAAGACCTGGTGGCTCGGAATGCAAGCCTCTTTGGGAGACATGGGAGACATGCCCCTTGTTGGTATGAGTGGTCCCCAGCTATAAACGGGGTAGTGGACGAGGAAGAAGGATGCGGTGCCAGGAAGAGTCGAGCAGACGCATCCCTTATCAGTTCCAGCAGTCCCCAGCTATTAGCAGGGTGGAAAAAGGGTAGATGGATGCAGTGCCATGAAGAGCTAAGGTCCTGCCAATGGCGGGCAAGCGGCAATTTGGCTGGATAGCCCTGCTATTAGTGGGTGGCCATGTGTCATCCTGAATGGATGCAGCAAGTCTCCTTACTCCAGTCAGGGTCACACAAGTGCCATGGACTGGTGATGTATATTCTGCTTTGTTTTCCCTCTGTGGCAGTAGTCTGTGTGTGTATGTCTTTTTCTTTGTTATTTTTGTCTGCTCCGTTTGTTTTTGGCCTCTCATGGTGGCTGGAGTGCAGATCTGTCCCTCCTGACCCCTCTTGTGCGCGGTACAGTCTTTGGCTGAGATTGAGGCCTGGTCTCGTGTATACACGGTGCAGCCCTACATTCGCGTGAGTGCCACAGAGTGGAGCCGGGGTTCCAGGGCATGCTCTCTGTGACAGCAGTGATGTCAGTGCCAGCGGGGAATTTAAACAGCTGTAAGACCTGTTACATTGGAATTCTCTGTGGGCTTTGTGCAGCAGCTTCCCCAGGTGCTGCGGACTCCTGTATATAAGGTTTGTGCTAGCTGTCCTCCCTCCCTGTGATATGTCTGCTGTGGCCTGGTCCATTTTATTCATGGCTTTTGATCCTATTTTCTTGCAGCCTGGTTCACCTCATAGACCTCACACATCTGAACAGAAAGGAAAATTTCAAAATGGAGACTCCACACACAGTAAATCACAATTCAACAAACAGTACAGCCAAGTATTCATAGACCTGAAGGATGCCTATTTCTATGTGCCTGTAGTGGAAGGTTTTCAGAGGTACCTTTTGTTTTCTGTAGGTCAGCTCCATCTCCAGTTCACATGTATCCCCTTTGGGCTTTCAACAACACCTCGTGTTTTCAAAAGTCTTGTTAGCGGTCTTAGCCCTGATCAGAATAAGAGGCATTTGCCTGCACCATTATCTGGGCGACTTGCTCCTACTATCCTGGGACAGAGAGCAGCTGCTGCAGAACAGGGCCCAAGTAGTCTTGATACTTCTCAAGTTTGGGTGGCTGTTGAACCTACAATACAATACCATGACGGTCTCCTACATAAAAAAGGCAGGACTGGACCTGCAGTCTGTCCTTCTTACAGAAGGTAGAGCCAATCATATCCTGGTCCAGAAAAACCTGTTTAATATATCACTGGTGTATGTTCCTGGAGTCCAGAACTCTCAAGCCAATTTTCTATCTAGAGTCCAACTAGACAACAACGAGTGGTCTTTCCATGCGGGAGCCTTCAAGTGGATTCTGACCCTTGGAATCAGTCTGGAAACTGACCTGTTTGCTGCTCTATGCAACAACAAACTAGAGTAGTATTACACGAGGAATCTTTATCCCCATGCCTTGGGGTAGATGATCTGACAGATCAGTGGAGGTTTCGCAAAGCTTATGCGTTTCCCCCAGTTCCAGTCATCCTCAGATTTCTGTGAAGATTCAGAGCCGAAGAGGTGGAAATAGTGGTGGTAATTCCATACTGGCCGAACAGGCCGTGGTTCCCTTTACTGGCGCAGCTCAACTATCAGGATCCAGTTCTTCTGCCTCTCAGGCCAGACCTTCTATTGCAAAGGGCAACCCTACACCCTTGCCCAGCCCAGCTTCATCTAATGGTCTAGTTCTTGTGGGGGGGGAGACTTGAGGCTCAAGGCTGTCCTGTTGAAGTCATTCATACCCTGATGAATGCAAGAAGAATGAGCACCAACAAGGTCTATGGAAGAATCTGGTCAAAATTTGTAGACTATGTGTCATCCTATGGTGGATCATATAGTAATCCGAGAGTTCAACAAACTGGGAATTTCTACAAACGGGCTTAGACCTCACTCTGTCAGTCAGCTCCCTCAAAGTACAGGTATCAGCAATTTTGGCCTTCACTGGAGTTTCATGGGCCAACCACTCTCTTGTCCGCCAGTTCGGGAACGGTGAGACTGAGGCCCCATAGAAAACTAACATTCCGTAAGTGGGACCTTTCTCTTGTCCTCAATTTATTTCTTAGAAATTGGTTTGCAGCCTGCAGGGTCAACCACAATCAGAGAGCTTTCCATTAAATCTGCCTTTCTAGTGGTGGTCACATTGGCAAAAAGAGTCTCTGAAATCAGAAGCCTTGGGTGTAAAGAATCGTTCTTAACATTCTTCCCAGATCGAGTGGTTCTCATACCTATGCTTGACTTAAATCCCAAGGTAACATCAGTCTTCCATGAGAACCAGGAGATTGTTCTTCCAACATTTAGTTCCTCTGGGCATTCCAACATACACCCACTGGATGTGGGGGAAACTCTAAAACTGTATCTGCAAGCCACAGCCTTCTTCTGAGTCTGACCGTCTGTTCTTTCTCTTTCATGGGAAGAATAAAGGAGACTGTGCTTCATCCAGACCGATTGCAGCATGGGTTATCCAGGCCATCCAGATGGCCTACAGAGCTAAGGGCTTGGTGTCTCTGGAGGCGGTAACCACATACTTAGCCAGGAATGTGTCTACGTCTTGGGCGGCTTCACGCCATGTCGCCCCTGAGATGATCTGCAGAGTGGCCTCATGATCCTTAATCAACACCTTTATGGCTCATTATTGTGTAGAGCCTGCTTCCTTATCCTCTGTTAATTTTGGTTTAAAAATCCTGTCAGTTGACGGTGCAAATTAGAACCATTTTTGTTTAGCAACTGCCCTTCCGCGTGTGTATGGCTAGTTATTTCCCATACATATGCTGCCATGGATTCTCTCAGGAAAGCGGAAAATTTCCTATCAAATACTTGCCGATATCCTGCTGTTACTCGGTCGAGACATCCTAAGGATGCACAAAGTTCATGATCAAATCAACGGTCCACACAATTTACCATATGCTCAGTGTCTGGATCTAGGATGGGTCATCATAGGCAATGTCTGCCTAGACAAGGACAGGAGGTCCTACTCAGTCTTTTCCTTTAAAACACATGTCCTGTCAAATGGGCGAACAACTTGTTCTGCACAACAACTACATAAATATATTGTGAAAGAAAGAATGTTTGAAAAAGGTGCACAACAGCACATCATACAAGACAATAAGAAAGGTCTTAATCTCTGGGATGACAATATTGGCAACACAGTGTTCGAGGTAACTACTAAAGACAATGAGTTGACAGCCACCATAGAAGACAAAGAATTCTTGAAAACCATGAGTAAGGAGTTCTACCAAGATGATTCCAACAGTTGGGTAGCAGGGGGGAATTATCAGACTCTGGAAGCCCCCTTTAGAATAAAGGAGGGGACATGAAATCATCACATGCCAAGTAAAAAGAGTACAAAAAAGATAAGTACCCCTGATTACTCATTGCAACAAGGTATCCAACACAAACACATTCATAAAGTTTTTTAATTGAAAGGCAAAAATTATAAAAAAAATTAATGTACACCAGGCACAGTCATGATGGCTGGTGCCACATCATTCATTACATTGTGCTGCATTCCAATTTTCAAACAACACATTCATGCTTCAATAGAGTTAATATTATGCCAGTTGGGTTAAATGAAAGCTAATTTAAACACGGATGCACCAGTGAGATTTGCTAATCACTTCCAAGACCAGTCACATGATCTATGAAAGTCATTAGACAAATTCTAACTCAATCCCAGAATGTGTTTTACTCTACCAGTGGGAGAACAGTTGTAAAAGTACATCAGTCATTTCTTGCAGCAAACAATAAAAATCATCTGTGATTGTAAAAAAATATACTGTTTGGCACCACGGGCACAATAACACATACTGCAGCATCCTGTAATAATATTCATGAATACTTTGTGTTCAGTAGCCCTGACATACAATGCAAACATTTTCAGATTTATCATTAGACGATGGCTTGCCATTAGTGCAATTGAACACAATTTCATGTGGATGTACTAGTACACCACTGGCAAGTACAGTTGACAAAGTGGTGTTTTTTCATCAAATTGGAGCTTTAGAAACCAGCATCCAGTAGGATTTTTGTTCAGTGTAAATGCTTTGTTAATGTCGGAGTATGCATTTCTCTACAGACTAGTATTTACAGACCAATAACTTTGCAAGGGTTTCAAAGAAGTAGACTACCTGTGTTAAATAAAGGAGTTCTCACCATGATATTGTTTTCTGTTGGAATGGTAATATGCTATTTTCTGCTTTAACAAAAGTTTAATAAAACTTTCTGTCAATAACATTTCAAAGTTGGGGCAACACTTGTATTACACTTGTTACTGTAATCATATTAGAAATAGGTTATTTCCAGACTTGCCACCCCAATTTCTCTAAATGAATGCTCTTCTCTCTGTTTAATGGAATTTTCAGCTTTTATCACATCAAAGCTATAAAAAAAACATTTTTCAGCTGCAGAGGTGCCTTGTAGTTTCTTTATTTCATTGTAGTTTTCAATATCTACATTAAATGTTATTTCACTGGAAATATAACCAACCTATGCAGTTGTTTCCCTTCTATGTAAACAGGTTTATTGTTGTTGATATAAAAACTGTTTGCACACTTTTAGTAGGAAGGAAGTTACAGGAAAATAACCAACCAATAAACTTTTTAAGGGACTTTTTAGTAGAGGGTCAAGATTTCCCATGTTTAATAATCTTTTTTGAGAACCTAATAAGGAAAGCTTGTGTATTTGCATTGCTATTGATGGAGAAGGGGATGGGGGGGGGAGGATTTTCACCAAGTAAGCAGGCACTCAACTTGTTTGCTTGTCCCACTTCTCCAGGTAGTTTCCAGTTTTGGAATTTGCAATTGCAGCTCCCAATACCTATAAGACCCTGTAAAAAAGGTTATAATTTTATTCCTGATTTTCTTTTATCTATAACTGCCACACCATTCACAGCTTTTTTTTCCTTTGATTTTTGTTTAACTTTTGTTCCTGTTCATTTTAATTGTGGTTTAGTTGAACTTCTGAGCAGACTCTACATGGTGGACCTTTCAACAGCACGTATAAATTAATCCTTGCAAAGTCGTCAGTGTCCATTGCCAGATCTACTGTAGATTATGTTGTAAGGTGGCCAGGCGAATGGTGCATACATTTGAGAATTATTGGTCATGCCAATATGGCTTCTGATCCTTTCTACACCTCAGTGAGAAATTACATTGCTGAATTACAGTGGAAAGTGCTTAAGAATTTAATTACCTGTGAGTCCATTATGACTATTCCTACATAGAAATTCAGAACTGACATTTTTACCTATGGCACATGAAATCTTCAAATAAATAAAACTAAGATAGAGCAAAGTCATGAAGTAAAACATTTCAGATTTATTCCACATACTGGCTTACTATTT
Organism: Staurois parvus; assembly: GCF_062004578.1. Lineage (NCBI taxonomy): Eukaryota > Metazoa > Chordata > Amphibia > Anura > Ranidae > Staurois > Staurois parvus. The sequence goes on along the minus strand of NW_028317811.1, from coordinate 5,621,568 downwards.
TTCAGCACTTGATTTGGTGATAATCAAAAACAAAAACAGTAATAACTACAGTGATAAGTGTACAACTAAATAATATAATTATTTCTATAGTTATTATGGGAAGCGCAGTGGCTAAATGCCTTCAAAATCAATATATAAACCGTATATTCACCGCACAAATGTGATATGAATATATATAAAACCTAACACCTGAAAAAGTGCACAATAAATCACTCACCTAAATAAATAAATGAGTACATAAAATGTGTAAGCATGCAGCTACCCTAACAGTGAATAATCCAATAATCATCTTATGAAACAATGACAAATAAAAGCAGTGCAGAATCCATAGCGTGAATCCATTAAAAAACATTTATTGAATCCATTAAAAGACATTTATTGGATAGAAAATAATGAATAAAGGGTTTTTAATGGATTCACGCTATGAGTTTCCTTTTACACCTTTCCCTGATTACAAAGTGTAATCGTTTGGAGGATGTCCCTTCATCATATCAGTCTCTAATTGGTGAAGGGCTTGTTGATTGATGATCTGTACTATGCTGGCATTCACCACAAGTACTATCAGGTTTGGATGGACCACGATATCTGGTGAGTGCCACTGAATTGGGGGAGGTTTTCCTCTGGAGCACGTGGTGATATTTGAGTGCTTTTTATTCAACCAATTATCGTTATGTTGTTCTCGTGGTGGTCTTGGTGGATCAATAAGGACTTTGTACTTCATCACAATTTAAATTTTTCAGTTGGTGGACTTATGTCAAATTTATTTATTTATTTATTTATTTCAGGTACTTATATAGCGCCATCAATTGATTTAAATATTTGTGTATATTTATTGAAGTGTTAAATTTTGTGTCATATTTTCACTTTGCTATTGTGTTTTATAAATTTATTTTTTGCACTGCTTTTATTTGTCACAGTGGCTAAATGGTTAGCACTGCCACCTGTAGTGACTTTTGGGGGACTATTCCTTAAAAATATGATTTCATTTCAACAGTAAGAAGCCCAGCCGTCTGTTAGAGGTTAACCTTTCTTGGTTAGAATTCAAATGACCTTCTAGTGAATCACACACACAATGAGTGGAAGAGACTTGTTCCAGAGACAATATGCTATTTGAATTTCTACAGGTAATCAAACAAAGTCCCAGGAAAGATAATGGTGGGATCTGATGTTGGTGACTCTAAGACCTGGCAAAAGTATGTTTTCTCAACAATTGCTATTGTCTGTTGAAAATGAGGAGATTTCGCCTGCAAGAAAGTTAATTATAAAGTCAAATACCACCATTGGACTTCCAAACAGTGAGTCATCACACCTGACCAAAATAATAATGGTGAAACGAGACTTGTAGGTCTGAGAAGATTAAATAAAACCTTGGAGAGTGTGATGAGCCAACAAACTTCTCAAACTGTCCCTATTATCCACTAAGGTTACAAGTATAACTGGTTGTTTACCTTAACTCCTACACAATGGACAGGTAAACAGAGGGTTTCCTACTCATGAAAACGTCATTCCTAAAACCAAAAGGTTAAACTTAGGACATATATTTCTACCCCCAAAGACATTAAAAAAAGACATATTATTAACACTTTTATCAAACAAAAATATATTCAGCAGAGTTGGGGATTGCATACCACTAAATTAAGTATGAAATGGTGAAAAGTAAGATATTTTGTGAATTGGTATCAGTTGTATGTTTCCATCAGAAATCAAATGTTTCACACAAGTTTGAATCTCAGGGAAATGAAAAACTGAATGCACATATATCTTTCCATGGTTCTTATCCAAAAATGAGTATTAAAATCAAATATATTTGGATAAGACATGTATTTAATATCTAAAATTACCTTGGTTTCCAATCGAGGCATGAGTCATCATTAATACTCAAATTGTTTTGTGATCCCTGACTGCCCCCCAGTGAACAGGTAAGAGATATCTTAGGTACACACACTTCTCGACCGGCCAATCAAAAAGCCTGTTGGGAGGGTCTTTTATAACAATGGTTTGGATGGTATAAAAAAGCCATGCACCTCATATCAAGAGGAGGCTAAGAAAAAAAGAAAAGCTAAAAAGAAAAACCAACCGTCAAGCTGAAGAAATCTGAAGAGCTGAAATCTGTCCCATCTGAAGAACTACTCTCAATCTTTCAATATCACTTCTCAATCCTTTTCAAACTTTTAAAACTTCTACTAGACTCCTAAATCTCTGAACTACTACAATCCTACACTTTTTCTCAACACTACAACCTATTGCACTATCTCTCACTTGCTCCCTGCGGCCATTCTTCTGCAGGAATTTCAACTGCCAACTGAATCCGCTGGGAAGGCATCATAATCCAGGTTCTGGGTGTGGTGAGACTGTTAAGAGTTGATATTGTATTTTATATTTCCTCTCTTGCATAGATTGATAGTAATTGCATTGGGTGTTCATATATATATAGGAATATACATAATTATTACTGCTAAGAATTATTTGGTATAATATTGAAATTATAGATATTGCATAATTCATTAATTTGTAGTTGGTTATAGTACGATTTATCAGGGAATATTTTCTCACATTTCTATGGCCACGTTTTGGGAGAAATGATCTCTGAAGTACTATAAATTACCACTTATCACTAAATTTAATTTTAATCTTTATTATTATCTAGAAAAATTGTTTGGTGTATAGAATTGGTATATTATATTTTTGATCGAGTGTACCAGTATCCATTTATCACCAGTCTTTTGCGTTTTGTGTTAATATATATATAACTTTTGTACATAAATAAATGTATTTATTTATTTATTATAAGGCAATTTTTGTGTATATGGTACGAAATCATACTGGCTAAAAGGACTCAAGGTATATTAATAAGTGGTGATCAAATTATTCAGGTGTCCAAATTGTGGGTTCATTAAATATTTGCCGTATTTTAACGGCTGGAGGCACTGCGATATTTTGTTTAAGGGAAAGGACACCACCCTAAATAATTAGAATAAACTCTTACATAAACCGCCACACACCTGGCAGTACTAGGGTTGTCAGTTCAAATTCCAACCATGGCACCACCTGCCTGGAGTTTGCATGTTCTCCCTGTGCCTATGTGGGTTTACTCCAGTTTCCTCCCACACTCCAGAGACATGCTGGTTGGTTAATTGGATCCTGTCTAAATTGGCCCTAGTATGTGTATGTATGAATGTAAGTTAGAGACCTTAGAATGTACACCCCTTGAAGGTTAGGGACTGATGTAAATGTACAATATATATATATGTGTGTGTAAAGCACTGCGTAAATTGACAGTGCTATATAAGCACCTGTAATAAATAAATGTAAAAAAAATTATATCAAATATGGCAAAAAACATTCCATCCTACTTGTTCCACAGTAGTTGTGGCAAATATCCAGCAAATTAAAAAATGCATTTCAACTTGGTATACACATTATTGGTATACACATTACCTTTAGTTTACACTTATGATGGTTTTTCTTTATTTATTTGGCAAGTGTATACTTATACTACAGCTTTAGGGAAAGTATTCAAATTAGGTTTTTTTTAAACTTTTATTTGCATGTATTAGTTTAGCTTGAAGCATTAGCCAATTTCTGTTGCTCAGTAAGCATCATGAATTTCAACATCCTACGCACAATGGAACATTATAATCCTTGTTCACATGATCTACTACTTTTTAGATAACTAGAAAATGTCCCTTTCTCAGTATTGCCAAGCATAATTAAAGAGCAACAGCGTTTTAGAATTCTTATTTAGTACATTTAGGTTATAGTAGCAGCATTCAAAAGATATTCAATGTTCCTTTTTCACAGCTATTTTAGTGGGAGTCAGAATCTGTTTTGACAAATAAGCAAATTCAGATAAGTACAACAAAAGCATGATTAAACTTATGCATAAAGTTTTATTCATCAAATGGTTTCTCATATCGCCCCCATCCCTTTCCCCCCATTTGCTCCGACAAAAGACTATGTTCTAAGTGTTTTTTTTTTCTAGGCTTCTGATGTAAATGGTATGAAAATTATAGGTTACATATCCCCCTTAAAGTGGACATGTTCCCATACTATGCAATATACAGTGTTTATATATTCTGAAAACAAATTGCAGATACTGTCTGACCTCTGCAGCTGTACACATTGTGGAGAGATTATACCTCAAACTTCACAGAGGATTCACTGAAATGTTTTTATAATGTCAATCATGTTGTCATTATCATAAATAAGGTCACTCAGACACAGATGAGGGATCAAAGAAGGGTCAGCATGTATGAGCAAACAGACAGAGATTACGGGATTGGTGACTTAAGGTAACAACAGCGAGGCCCACAAAAACTGAGATTAAACAGGTAACCAGACAAAACTTCTTTTTAATTAAATATATATTTAAAAAAAGAATATGAACAAAAACAGGGGGAGTGGAGAAATGCCAGGAGGGAGGAAACAAAGCTCATCCGAAGACTGGCACAATCAGGAGTGAACTGACCTATCACTTCTTATTTTCTATGGGAGCAGAAACATGTCAGACTTCTAAAGTAAACAAACAGTAGGTGCTTAAAATGCCACAGAAATCCCACTTCAGAGTCATTGTTGTGAAATTTTAGAATTAATTTCTCCAAAATGCCTACAACAACAGGGATGCAGTTATTTCCCAATATTTTAAGAATATTAAACATTTTTAATGTTCATAATCTAGTCAAGATGCACTTTAAGGATGGCAAAATAATTTGTCTTTTTTATTTTTAAGAAATGTGTGTCTATCTATCTATCTATCTATCTATCTATCTATCTATCTATCTATCTATCTATCTATCTATCCCTATATATATAATTCTCCAATCATAGACTTACTTTAACATCCACTGTATGTTTACAGTATAATATAATATGCACCATGGTTTCTTGCCAAGTGTTTTTTTTTTTGCCACATAGGTGACTCACACCAAATTTATAGTAACATGTTCCATGATTAAAGTTCTATTAATAGTCTTTGGTGTGATTTTTGCTGTATCTCATAATCACTGCTTGCAATGTCATCACACAAAGCTTATATGAATGTAACCACAGTATTATGATATATTTTTGGAATGATAATAAGATCATTTACTTGCTTGGTAAATTATTAAATACAAATAGATGCACATTTTAGTTTCAAATACCATCTGACCTATACATCTACAACGTAATAGCCTAACAAACAATTTCAGACAGCAAGTGAACGCATTCAATGAGCTGTTAAAGAGGAAGCTCAGGATTTTGTTAATGCTGCAGTAGATCTGCAAAAATAAAAGAGCAGCTTTTAGTGCACAACTTACCTTCAATTTGAAGCTGTCCCCTGTCATTCTTCTCCACCCCTAAATGCCACCATTCTTCCAGTTTGATGACAGCCAGCTCCATCCAACCCACTTCCTGTGAGTCCAGAATGTCATGGACTTGCTCCATGGGGCAGCATCATCACTCAGCCTGGGCTCCCATGATTCCCAGGGCTCTTGGACTAAGCAGTGCTTAAAAATAAGTTAGGAGAAAGGAAGCTCAAGAGAGCCTCCCTTAAGACATAGTGGTTCACTGATACCACACCTTTTACTTTAAACATACTATACAGAAAAACAAACCATAAGGATAGGAACTACATAGGTTTTTAATGGTACCATACCATGGAGTAAAAAAATTTAATTTTATTTATAAACAATCAACTATTAAAGTGACTCTGAGGTCAAATTTTTGTACCTTAATGTATTCCCTACATTAAGGTAAAAAACTCCCCACTACTTTTTCTCCTCCCATTCCTAAACACTTACCTGCCTTCTCTCATGATCCAATGCTGTCCTGGCTTCAGTGCTTCTTTCCCCTCTTCCGGTCTCACAGGAGACAAAGGCAGCAGAGAGAGCCATAGGTTAGTTAAACACATGTGAGGAGTGAGAAGCAGGGAGGCTGGGGGGTTTACTCGCACTGTGCGTCTATGGATGTACATATCTTCGATCGGGAGCACACCTGCTTGGGTGCCTTCTTAACACCATGCTTGCTGAGGTGGCACCTGGAAGAAAGGAAAAATAAACTCAACTCCAGAAAAGGAAATAAGGGACCAATCTGTGCAATATCATTGCACAGAGATGGTAATTATAACATCTTTTTTGTTTTAATGGAAAAAAGTAGTCTTTACAAGCACTTTAAGCTCATTAATGTATTATAGTAGATCGTAGATCATTATTATACTATACAACAATGATCCTAGTCAACTGCTGGCAGTACTGCAGTGGATAAAGGCTACGGATTCCTAGGCATGTCTATGGTTTTTCAAACAGCAGTCTGAGAGGAAGGCAACAGAAATCTGGGCTGCTGCTGAGAAAGAGGCTGTGGAGCATCATGCAGAAAAGGAATCTACTCATTGACATAAAGGTAGCTAGGTTCCAGCAATATGCTCACTCCCCTAGTTCCCATGAGCACAAGGAAGCTGTTAGCAATCCAACACAATTTCCAGTGCCATTGGGCAGGAAGTCACTATAAGGACACAATAATCAGAAACCAATCGGCATAACACAGAAAAATCAGGATCACTGCAGAAAGACCCTGCAGACTCCTACAAGGATGTGGTATCACGTACCTGGTGATGGAGGCCAATGGAAAGAGGGCTTCCCTTGCAGCTGAGTTCCAGACTCCCATGAGAGTGGGGCAGCAGGAGTCAGGCCCAAAATAGCACAGGTCACCTGTAGGAGTGCTTGTTGGTGGTCCATCCGGAAGCACAGCTGATGCACGGAGATGAGGTCTGCAGACAGGTAGCGCCTGTGCGAGGTATGCAAGCCCTTATGAGAATAGAGAATTACTGAATATCCGGTTCAAGCCAAGGTCAGGTACCAGGTGGGTATCAGAGCAGACGTAGTCAGATGGGATAGCCGAGGTCATACAAAGAGGAGTGAGAAAGAGCGTATCTGTAGCCAAGCCGAGGTCAGATCAGGGGTTAAGCAGAGTAGACAGGTCCAAGAGCAAGCCGAGTCGGTAACAGGAAATCACAGGTCACAATAACACAGGAAACAAGAAACAGGGACAAGGTATGGGGAGCTAGAAATCATCCAACAACTTGAGAAAGTGATGAGCCTCCTTATAAAGGCCATCTGGCACCAAACTGAGGCTGATGCGTGCTTCTGCGGCCATGCAGGGTACTGGCAGAAATGCCAGATCTTCCAGAACTTCTGCCGTGGACAGGACCCTGACATGTGGAGAGCTGCTTGTGCACCACATTTTAGCTGCAGACTAAAGGATAAAAAAAATAGCATGAATGCCTAGAAAACCTGAGGATTTGAGGTTAACTCTTTCACATATGAGCTGCAGAAGTCTGGCAGTATGTGTTGGAACTTGGATGAAAATCACCAATGGCAATCACTGCTACACCTGGAAACCAACCCTTTCAGCACATAGCACCTAGTGCTCCTCGTAATTTCCTGCAAATGCTATACTTGTGGCAAGTCCATGCATCTCAGTAACACTTGTCCTGAGCAAGAGAAACTGATATCACCTGGCTACTTGGCCAGCACCCATTCATCTGTGCTGTTTATCAGTGTTAAAGCTATAACCTGCCTATATACTGTATATCATTAAGTCAGTTGTTAGCAGGCTTGCACAGAAAAAGACAGACCTATTGTTAGACTTGCTAGCTATACTCAGGTAGTACAATCAGATCTCAAGATCAATTTACACCTCTCTTCCACATAGGAAACTCGACTGCTGGAATTGTTTGTGGCTCACTTTGTCCATTTCATGTGGTTACCCCAAAGGATGCACCTTGCCCCTGCACAGGGTCACAACCTCACTTCAAACACCTTGCTGGAGGTGTGGGCAGGCATGGAAAAAGGACCTTGAAGCAGATCTTTACCCAGAACAATTTGATAAAAAATTATGTTCTTTACCAAGGAACATAAATTCCACATTATTTATTATACTACCAAAATTAGTGTATGCTGTAAATTTCCTCCAGTATTGTTCCTGTTTCTTCTTGCTGGAGGCTGCCATTTTGCTGATGCCCAGAGCCCCTGAGCAGCAGTAAATTTTTAGTCAGTCAGCAGATAGGCCTGTACATTTTTTGGCAAAGTGCTGAAAAACAGAGAGCAACTGAGCATGTGCAAAGCAGGGTGAGACAGTGTATTACTGGATTTTAAATAGCATAGCCACTTATCTTTAATGTTTCACATAGCTATACTTGCAAAATGCGCCAACCTGAAGGGATCTAGCCGTACTTCATTTTCTGACTAAAGTTCCAATGTCACGTACCTGGTTGAGGTTGAGCTGCCAAGAGGGCTTTTCCTTACATCTCCTGTCCTGTTTCTCTTGAAGGTGGTGACAGGATATAACAGGACACAGAGTGGCACAGATGTCTTGTAGGACAGCATGGCTGGAAGAACCTTGCACCAGGTGCTGAACAGCAGGAGGACTGATGAGCTGGCCGATGTGAATACACAGCCGCAGGTGCAGAACCGTGGGCAGCAAGTAGGCAGATGCAGGATCTCAGGTGGTCAGGCAGGCAGGAGTCATTATCAGCCGGGCAGCAGAGGTGCAGAATCAGAAACCAGAACAGAGTTAGAGCCAGGCTGGGGCCAGTATCGGTGTAGAAAGGAAGATACCAAAACAACAGGCAGAATTCGGGGTCAGGTCACAAGCCAAAGTCAGCAACGAGGTATCAGGAACAAGCAGGGTCAAGACAAGCCAGGTAGTACAGGGTCAGGTCATAATCAGTAGAAGCTGATAACCACTCAGCAATCTTCAGGTCTCTAGAGCCACTTTAAGTAGGCAAGTGAGCATCAAGTATTCACACTCACTCACGCTAATGCGCATGCAAGTTAGGGCACGTCTAGTTGTCACTCGAGATTTGTTATGAGAGATTTGTTATGAGCATCTTCATGCACGACTGTGCATACGAGTTCCCTGACATCTACTTTAAGGAAATTGTACACATAGGAATGATTCAGAAGTCTCCCAGTGTCTGGGTTTCAGCAGTATTTCTGGTCCCCAAAATGGATCGGAGGACCAGGGACTACCTGAAGCTGAATGCCATTACTATCGCTGAAGCTCAGGAAAAATCAGCCTTCATCACCCCAAAACAACCTTTATCACCCATTGAGAGCTGAAACAGTGAAGCCTTCATTTTCTGATCTACCTCCTGAACCTATGATATGATATTCTTGGTGACTGACTTATGCTATAGGAAGTTTGTGTGCAGCTACAATATATACCAGCCCCTTTTCTTTGATAAAGTCCAGTATGAATGAAAAGGGGGACGCCATGCAAAAAACGAAAAAAGTGGTGTCCCCAAAACATCCACACTTTGATCTGGGAATGCAGTTTGACAGGCTAGGAAGGGGGGACATGCATGCTCCCTCCTGAACCAACCTGCATGACCTGAACATGGGGGGGTACCTTGCCAGGAGAAACCCCCTGGAAAAAAGCAATGTCCCCATGTTGTTTCCATAACTCTGGCCCAGTGCTTCTGGGGGTATGCGGGCAGGGGGCTTATCAGAATCTAGAATACTCCTTTAACAATAAAGTGACTCCAGATACCCCCCATGTTAATGACTAAGGGGCACATAGTCATTCACAAATTTGCATCACACAGCCCCCTTTTTTGACTGAACTTTATTCAAAGTGTACAAACAGACACTTCATCCATGTCACTGCACAGCAACATGGTGCTCTGTGCTTCTGTGCATTTACATATGGGATCATGCAGAGCTGTGCAATATTATGCAAACATGTTGCACAATATTAAAATGTTGTAGAGCACAGCATATCACTGCATTCTGTTGTGAACATGGAACACAGAAAACTATTGTTTTCTGTGTGTCATTGCAGTTACTTGTGTTTTTCCATACGGAAAAATGCAGGTAACTGCATATAGTGTGAATGGGCGCCTAATAGAAAAAAATGTTCCATGATGCATTTCCACTGTCATGCCTGCTGATCCACCAATAGAAAAAAAAAACCTACCTATGTAATCCACTCCGTTTAATTTACTTATGCTGAATGACATCTCCCGATTTCACCACTAAATTAAACACAGAAGCTGGGTCTGCTGGGTGATGTCATTGACCAAATATAACCCCCATGGTTAAGACATGTTGTCTGTTATGGTTCAGGAGGGGATGATAAACCTTAATAACAAGTGTTTATACAAATATATAGAGAATTACAATCAGTTCTATACCACAAATGCCTATGCTATAGTGCCCAGGAGGCAGATGAGACACATCACATCACCTAAGGAAAAATCTGCATATAATCAATATTATGTCTGATGTCTATTATTTAATGACATACTGCACTAGTTAATAGATTGTAATTTGACAATATTAACACAGTTTTTAAGGGAGGGTCTATCATAAAATACTTCAACTTCCCCATAGCACACCTCTTAGGCCTTTTTATTAGGTACAGTATTTCATGTATTTACACGCCCTCCTCACAGACCAGAATAAAAAGCTGCATTTGCATCTCATCATCACTCAAATTTTACGCACAAATGCTGAGAGACATTCTGAGGGCCAGTAACTTTGTCTGAAATTGTCCTCGCATTGTAGTGCATTGGATTCTGCTAAGACCAAAGACCCTTTATTTTACTGTTCATAATGTCTTTTTCATAATATCGTTTTTTAAAAATATTTTTCATTCACTGTTTTTCTCTCCTTTTTATAAAAGGATGTTGAAAAAATACTGTAACTCTAAATGAGAACTTAAGAATCTTTGCCTCCTTAAAGAAAACTACCATATTGTAGGTTCTGTTATATTCCTGTCTGAGTGAGTGTCACAGACATTTGTTAAGGTCAGAATTGTTACATCAGATGATATGAACAGTACATGATTCTATGAGTGTATGAGAGAAGTAGACAGAAAAGGGATATGCTGCTAAACTGAACTCTGAGTTATTACTCCTGACCTCTGTATTACATACTACTGACCTCTGTGCTGTGCATTTCTTACTAACTTCACTCAAAATAAATTACTTCTGACCCCTGCACTCCACATTACATAACACTGACCTCTAACACCCACACTACTTCTGATCTCTATTCTCTGTGTTAATTACTACTAACCCACTGTACTGTACTATTACTGACCTCTGAACACTGTATTACCTACTACTGACCTTTAAACTTTGTGACACTTACTACTGACCTCTGAAATCTGTTACATACTACTGACCTCTCAGTTATGCATCATTACTAACAACCCCTGACTTCTGTGTTACCTATTTCTGACCTCTGAACTCTGCATTATTTACTGACCCTTGCACTCTACTACTTCTTCCTTCTTTTTTTCTGCAGACAGTTCTTTTGCCCATTATAATATTTGGTATGGTCATTATATAGATAACCTGTTGATGGTGTGGAATGGGGACATATCGAGTTTGAGTGACTTTATTGGTTACATTACACAGATTAGTCTACACTTTTCTTTTCAGTCTGATAATAAGAGAATTAACATCCTGGATGTCACTCTCCGAGGCGATTCTGTGTCAGGAGAAATTCACATCAGTACTTTCAGGAAGATATGCTCTGGTAACACATCTCTCTATGCAACCAGCTCTCACCCATCCCACGCTATCAATGCAACCCCCTCTGGGGAGTTTGTCTGTGCCAAACACAATTGTTCCACAGAATCTGCTTTTGACAAGGAGTGCCAGAATATTACTACATGCCTGTTGGAGAAAGGTTATGACAGCTCCACCATCCAACAAGGATTGGATAGACCCACAAAAAGGAATAGGAAAGATCGTTTGGAAGATACTCCTAAACACAGAGATCAGATGAGGGCTTTGGGGACCCCTGGTCTGTCACCTTTGTAACCACATACTCTAAGGAATACCATCAAATAGTCAAAATAAGAAAAAAGAATTTGCCTATTTTATATACGGATAGAAGTTTACATACTGTGCTACAGACAGGTTGCCAATTTCCCAGCCAACAAGCACCCGCCCTAGGTACTTTTTTGTCACCCAGACATTTTTCCTCCTCCAGAAAATGCCAGCCCACCTGGCTGTCATATACGAGTACCTATCCCTGCAATATAAAGAACTGTAGATATTGTCATCTTAACATGTTACGTAAATCTTTTTGTTCCACAGTTACTGGTGAGGAATTTTTCATGCAAAAATATATTAACTACAGTACTAAATATGGTAAGAAATCTACTTGATTGCATGCATTTTGTATAATTTGCAGAATGTTGGCCGTACTACACAAATGCTAAGAACAAGAATAGGAGAGCACTACTGTGACTCAACCAATGTGAATGTCAAATACATTTCTAATGTATTAGGATAAAAGATAAACATTTATTTTTTAAATAATGGGGGTTGCCTTAAATCTGCATGTAAAGTGTGCACCTGTACAATGTACTAAAGCATAAGTGATATTTAGAAAGAACAAAACATTTTCAACCCAATGTCATTTTCCCGCTGCTTTGTTCTGTTTGTATTCTAAGCAGTTGGGAAATTCCCTGCAATATCCATACCAGACCCTTATCCTTGATTCAAGGAGGAACTGCACACAAACTACACACAAAAAATTGAGAGGTCTCCCCAAAATCCAAAAGGACACCAGATCCTTATCCAGGCATACAGCCTGACTAGGAAAAAGGCTGCATTGGGTGTGTGCACCCCCTATTGAATATGCCACAGACCCTCAACTTTGGGTAGGTGCCTTGGTACTATATTTGTTTAATCACATTAGTCAGCATCTCTGCTCCCTTTGCTTACTTTCAGCTGCTGGCTGGGAAAATGTTATTTCTGGTGGGAGTATCAGATGGAACAGATCATGTATCAGCAGGTCTTTGGGACATTGTTTATCAAGAGTTAAAATGAATCTACAGTACTTAACTGGATGACTTTATTGATATTGGACCTTCATTATGGGACATTACAGTAATAAAAATGTTGCAGGTCCAGTTTAAGTGCTTTGCTAAGCTTTGGCAGCCCATTCAAAATGGGTTTCATAATGCAACCCACATTAAATGAATGATGTAGCATATTAAACATGTATGCATTACCACGACACACTGGGGTGAGCTGGCCCCATATTTGATTGACATGTAATATAACAGAACAATAATTCTTCTCCACCTTCAACTCCCTGCTCTCCCCCCCCCTCCTCCACTCAGTACCTCTCTCACCGCCCACGAAATTGCCACCCATTTCCACAACAAGATTGACGCTATCCGTAAGGACATCGTCAACTTGCAATCTACCTCCCCACCTAGCCTCCTCGCCCCCGTCACCCCTTCATCTCCCCCCTCCTCTGCCCTCACAACCGCACTGCCCCCCCTCCTCTCCCAATGCCCCGCCCACCATAACCCCCCCCGCACTGCACTCCCTCAGCCCTGTCACTACTGAGGAAGTCGCCAAAGTCCTCTCAAAAGCCCGCCTCACTACCTGCCCCCTGGACCCTATCCCCTCTCAACTCCTCCGGTCACCCCCCTCTTCCCTCATCCGCTCCCTCACCCACATCTTCAATCTCTCCCTCTCTACTGGCGTATTCCCCTCCCCCCTAAAGCACGCGCATATCACCCCCATCCTCAAAAAGCCCTCCCTGGATCCCGCGGACCCCAACAACCTCAGACCCATCTCCCTGCTGCCACTCACCTCCAAGCTCCTTGAACGCTTAGTCTACAATCGCCTAAGCTCCCACCTTACTGACAATAACCTCCTTGACCCTCTACAGTCCGGCTTCCGTCCCCTACACTCCACTGAAACCGCCCTCCTCAAAATCACTAACGACCTACTCAACGCCAAAGCCAAGGGCGACTACTCTGTCCTCCTTCTCCTGGACCTCTCTGCGGCCTTCGACACAGTTGACCACCCCCTCCTTCTTAATAAACTACTCTCCCTTGGCATCGGAGATGCTGCTCTCTCTTGGTTCTCATCCTACCTATCCCGACGCTCCTTCAGTGTCACCTACAATGGTGCCACCTCCCCCTCCCTCCCCCTCTCTGTTGGGGTCCCCCAAGGCTCTGTCCTTGGACCCCTTCTCTTCTCCATCTACACCTCCTCCCTGGGCAAACTCATACAATCTCACGGCTTCAACTATCACCTCTATGCTGACGACACCCAAATCTACCTCTCCACCCCTCACCTCACCCCCACTATCTCCGCCCGCATCACTCACCTCCTAAATGACATCTCAGACTGGATGTCGCTACATTTCCTCAAGATTAACCTCTCCAAAACCGAGCTTCTCGTCTTTCCCCCTGCCCACACCCCCCCCCCATCCTATCCATCATCACCAACAACTCCACTATCACTTCCGCCCCGCAAGCCAAAGTCCTTGGCGTCATTCTTGACGCGAACCTCTCCCTCCAACCGCATGTCAAATCACTCACAAACACATGCAGGCTCCATCTTCGCAACATTGCCAAGATCCGCTCCTTCCTCACCCCAGACACCACCAAACTTCTAGTACACTCCCTCATCATCTCACGCCTTGACTACTGCAACTCCCTCCTCACTGGCCTACCCAAGTGCAGGCTCTCCCCGCTCCAGACCATCCTGAACTCAGCTGCCAGACTCATCCACCTTACCACCCGCTCCACCTCTGCCACCCCCCTCTGCCTCTCCCTCCACTGGCTCCCGATTGCCCAACGCATCAAATTTAAACTCCTTACCCTGACCTACAAAGCCGTTCACAACACTGCCCCTGACTATCTCACCAATCTGATCACCAGGTACCACCCTACCCGTACCCTTCGCTCCTCACAGGACCTCCTTCTATCCTGCTCCCTGGTCTCCTCCTCCCATGCACGACTGCAGGACTTCTCCAGGTCCTCCCCCATCCTCTGGAACTCACTGCCCCAATCCATCAGACTGTCGCCTTCTCTATTCACATTCAGGCGCTCCCTCAAAACCCATCTCTTCAGGGAAGCCTACCCCACCCTCACCTAACGGCCATCCTCCCTCATTCCTCCTACCACTTCATCCCCCCCAGCCACTTCCTACTGTACCTTTACCCCCTCCCTCCTAGATTGTAAGCTCGTAAGAGTAGGGCCCTCTTACCCCTCGTACGCTGTCTGTCTTTGTTGTACTGTGCCATGTATTGTCCCCCCCTATTGTACAGCGCTGAGCAAACCCTTTGGCGCTATATAAACTCGTAGTAATAATAATAATAATAATTATCGTCATGGTGTAGTCCCTCACATTTGCATCTCTTACAGATGAGATTGTGTAACAATTGGTAGACACAGAGAAGGAAAAATCATACTGTTCATGTGTTTTGCCAACTGTAACCTTTCCCAAGAAAAAAAAAAGAAAAGGACTCAGAGTTCATTCCTCCAAATTGTTAACTAGACCAACAATCTCAGTACTGCTCATTTGTGGCTATTGTTAGAAACAGTGAAAACAGCATTTTGCAGCAACTGACATGTCATTCAGTGTAAGATATACATTACAGTGGCAAAAAGATAAGTAAGTAATGACTCCTGACACATTGTGAAAGGGTAGAGACTAAAATGACCAGTTACTGTAAGTAATAATAATATATTTTTTTCATTTCCTGTAGAATTATTCTGATTTAAAAGCAAATACAAATGTAGTATAGTATAATTATTATCTTTAAATTATTATTATACAGGATTTATATAGTGCCAACAATTTGTGCAGCACTTTACATATAAAAGTGGACAGCACAATTACAACACAGTTCCATACAGAAGGAAGAGGAGGGCCTTGCTCATATAGCTTACAACCTAAAGGAAGGGGGAGATGGTACAAAAGGTAAGAGCTGCAGGGGATGATCTGACGGAGGTGACTCAAGTATGGTTTTAATTTGAAGGTGGGTTAGGCTTTCAAGAATGAATCAGTTTTCAAGGATCACCTAAAAAAGAACAGGGTAGGAGCTGACTGGACATAATGGGGTAGGGAGTTCCAGAGAATGTGAAAGGTTCTGGAAAAGTCCTGGACACGAGCATGGGAGGAGGTAACAAGGGGGCTAGAGAGTGCAAAGATGGGAGAAAACAAGGTCTAATATATTCCCATCAGAGTGAGTGGAGGACTGCATACATTGTGCCAATGCAAAAGATGAGGTTAGGTTGAAGAGTTGGGATGTAGCTGGGTTGTTGACATTAATAGGGATGTTAAAATCTCCGAGAATGATAGTAGGTAGTTCAGAGGAGAGAAAGTAGGGTAGCCAGGTGGAGAAATCATCAAGAAAGCAGGACACCGGTCCAGGAGGCCGATAGATCACTGCAATCCTCAGAGAAATGGGAGTTAGCAAAAATACTTCTTTTCACACATTTGTTTTGGTGTGTGCACCAAAGGTATTATATAGATGTATATTGTTGGAGGTTTATATAAAAAGTGGTGGGAAAATATGTTCACATCTGCACATTTAAAGTAAATAGGTGAGTGTTGCACAATCTTTTTTTTTTTTTTCTGCTTTAGGTAGTAGCATTTGAAAAATTAAATCTTTGTACAATGCGGGCAGATCATGGATGGTGGAATGGACCAGCAGGGTAGTATAGAGAGCTTCCTAAAAACATCACAATGCCCTGCTTAATTTTTTTTCAAGAACCCTCAGCTCTGATGCAAGCAGTGGTCTGGCTCTTGGAAGGAGTTATGCATATATTAACCCCTCCACGCTGACGTAACAGAAATATATGGCCTCACAGAACTAGGCTTTTTTCCGTGGGGCGGCATATTTGCGTACCTGTCCTTGTGCTGAGAGCGTGCCGCACAGTGCACTCCCAGCACTCAGTCACTGCACAATCCGTCCCCCTTGTTTTTCTCTATGAATGGAGGAGAGAGATACATTGTATCAAAAAAAAAACAAAAAACAAAAAAAAAAGATAAATAAATATAAAATAAAAAATAAAGAAAAAATACCTAGATCAAGGTTTGATCAAGTTACATAGCTACAGTTAGTCTGGTTGAAAAAAGACAAAAGTCCATTCAGTTCAACCATTAAAAAAAAAAAAATGTTCAGTGCCAGGGTTAGTGTTTGGGTCAAGGTCATGGTCAAAATCAAGGTCAAAGGTCAGGTTTTTTTTGTTTTTTTTAAAATTGGTATCAGTGTCAGTTAGTGTCAGTGTGTTTTAGGCAAAAAAAAAAAATGCGCACTATTGTTTCTGGGCTGTACTGTGGGTACAAACAAACAACAAATAACATACACATATCTGGTATCACTGCAATTGTCAAGGTCTGGAAACTTTATTTTTGCTTGTTCTTTGGTGGTAGGTTATGGTAGTAACAAGAAACACACAGCTAAATTAAATTTTTTTTTTTTTTTTACTATTTTGGGCCATTTTTCCTTTGATAATAAAAAAAAATCAGGAGATATCCATTACCATTTACCACCAAATGAAAGCCCAATTTGTCATGAAAAAAAACAAGGTAAAATCCACCTGGACATACAAAGTAGTTGTAATGATATGTATGGTTTTACTAACACATGTCAAATTGCAAGACTGTGCTTAGGTGTTAAGATTTGTTTTACCCTTAGGGGTTAAAATGACTTGATAAGTAGGTGTCATTCTGGAGTTGACACTCTTAGGTAGACTGCATTTGCATAAAGGTTGCTCTAGATAACATGTAACACCAATATAAGTCCATTGCATCCTTGATTGTAGAATGCTGGAGTGAGACAAGGACAATCAGATTGGGGAGGAAAGAGTAAGATGATTCTGCATAATAGGTAGGTGGTCTGGGTAGTTGCTGGGTGTCCATGTTTTTATTAAAATAAACAAAATAACAATTTAACTAAAGGAAATTAAACTAACTTTTTAAGAGCTACATATTCACACTGATGAGGTCCCTATATGCCAGTTTGAGAACTATGTGGGTTTTTCTTGGTCTTGAATGTCAGCAGTAACCCCTACATTGAATCACCACTCTCAGGCAGAGCATAAAAAAACCCTTTTTTTTCTGATACAAATCTGGTCATGTATTGACACACTTACAGAAAAAGCCTAAAAACTAGCTATGTTTTTACTCGACAGTGTAATTTTCTACTCGGTATCTATATTTCCATAATGACTTTCTCAGATACTTCAGATAGTCTATCGGAAGCACATTGATGTCTTTAATTCTCCTAATTTAGTGTGATATACTGGAAAAGCAGGTTTATTGTAATTCCCTTGTGACTGCTCAAATCTTTATCCTTAATTCTCTTTGCATCTCATCTGCATAATTAGACCTATCACAACATGATAATTACACTACTGCACACTTCTAAAAGACATGTAAACTTCCCTAATCGAAAAACTTCTGTGGTACAAAAATCAATTGTTTTTTTCAGGAGCCAGCTTTCCCACGGTTATGTAGGACTGCATGGAGAACTATGGAAATGATACATTGCTGTTGTTCAGTTAAATCAGTGCGAAAAAGATACAGGTAAAGCTACCAGATGTGTTTTATAATAAAGTTCATATTTCAAGAGCCTACAGTAATCCGTCCCTGCCATTCGGCTTTCATTTAGTTTATTCTGTGAAAAATGAACTACTCATGCAAGTGTAGAGCCAGTCGTCTAGCTTTTTATAGAGATTTTGACATAGTACTGCTCATGTACAGTAAAGTGGTAGTAGAAAAGACTCTGGGGGTCCATTAAAACAGCGAGCATACTGCTGCTTAAAATAAATAAGAAATGGATACATTTCCAAAACATAACAATGTTCTTTGTTGAACAAATGTTGAATGTAAAAATAAATGAGAAAAAAAGCTGGGAGGAGTGCCTATTGACATGACCTGTTAAAGTCATGTAACCGACAGAAAGAACTCCATACCGAGGCCTGCATTTTATGAACCGGCTATATGGTATGGAATAACCCTGCAGAGTTTGATGGAAATCAGAATACAATATCTGCTTTCCAATATAAATAAGCCCCATAGTTTAGTATAGAAACCCCTGGTACAGGAAATATATACTTTTACTTACAAAAATGAACCACTCAAGTGTCACAAAATCAGGGCTGAGAGGTACTGATATCTTTGGAGGGTTATTTCTCTTGTGCACATTTTTGCGTAAGAGTTGTGTCTTCCTCCTAGTCAGCTAAGGAACCTAGTTCACACCAGACATGGCACTGTCATTGCTGTTTTATTGTAATGTCCCTGGTTTAGCTCATAGGAAACGTTACTCAGATCAGGACTGATGTTTATTTCTCAAGATATCAAGAAAGCTGATGGCAGAGCATTAGGTTCATTTTAATGCAGACCTCCACTAACGCATATACTTGTTTTCTTTTCCTCCCCTTGACTCTGTTCAGCTACTGGGGCACTATGGTCTCCCAGCACTGTTACTTCTTCATACTCTGAAGTACTGGATTTTTACTTTGGCTCCAATTGCTGAATAAAGCAGCAGGGGAGTGAAGGAAAGGTGAATATATGCAGCTTCTGAGAGGGTATAATTGGAAACCTGTTGTGTTGCCGTAAATGGTATGAACTGGTAGCAGGGAATGTGGATGAAGCATTGTTGGAAGAGGGCATACTAGAAAGTAGGTGTGCCATGATGTGCAAGTGTGCTGTGCATAACTGCACAGTATAGCAAAAACCCATGGACTCTGCAAATGGCAGTGCTCTAGTTTGAGGTAAAAGTTCCTGTGTTTGTGACTGCAGCTTGTCCAGCTAGAACGTACATACTGTATACACTATATTGCTAAAAGCATTGGGACACCTTCCTTTACATGTACATGAACTTTAATTGCATCCAAGGCTTAGTCCTTAGGGTCAATATTGAGTTGGCCCACCCTTTGCAGCTATAACAGCTTCAACTCTTCTGGGAAGACTGTCCACAAGGTTTAGGAATGTGTCTATGGGAATGTTTGACCATTCTTCCAAAAGTGCATTTTTGAGGTCAGGCACTTATGTTGGACAAGAAGGCCTGGCTCACAGTCTTTTCTCTAATTTATCCCAATGGTGTTTTATTGGGTTGAGGTCAGGACTGTGTGCAGGCCAGTCAAGTTCCTCCACCCCAGATTTGCTGATCCATATTTTTATGGACCTTACTTTGTGCACTGGTGCGCAGTCATGTTGGAACAGGAAAGGGCCATCCCCAAACTGTTCCCACAAAGTTGGTAGCATCAAATTGTCCAAAATGTCTTGGTATGCTGGTGCCTTAAGAGTTCCCTTCACTTGAACTAAGGGGCCAAGCCCAATCCCTGAAAAACAACCCCACATCATAATCCCCCCTCCACCAAACTTTACACTTGGCACAATGCAGTCAGGCAAGTTCTTTTCTCCTGGCAGCCACCAAACCCAGACACATCCATCGAATTGCCAGACAGAGAAACGTGATTTTCACTCCAGGAAACACGTCTCTACGGCTCTAGAGTCCAGTAGCAGCATGCTTTACACCACTGCATCCAACCCTTTGCATTGCACTTCATGATTTAAGGCTTGGATGCAGCTGCCTGGCTATGGAAACCCATTCCATGAAGCTCTCTACATACTGTTGTTGTGCTACTGTTGAAGGCCACATAAAGTTTGAAAATCTTTAGCTATTGAATCTGCAGAGAGTTGGCGTCTTCTGAGCACTATGTGCTTCAGCAGGCGCTGACCCCGCTCTGACATTTTTGAGTTGCTGTTGTTCCCAGTTGCTTCCACTTTCTTATAATACCACTAACAGTTGACTGTGTAATATTTAGTAGCATGGAAATTTCGTGGATGGGCTTATTGCACAGGTGGCAACCTATCACAGTACCAAGCTTGAATTCACTGAGCGGCCCATTCTTTCATAAAGGTTTGTAGAAACAGTCTGCATGCCTAGGTACTTGATTTTATACACCTGTGGCCATGGAGGTGATTGGATAACCTGAATCCAATGATTTGGAGGGGTGTCCCACTACTTTTGGCAATATAGTGGATGTCCGGGTAAGTGGTTATACCAGGATCATGGTTGATGCTACAACAATGATTCTGGTAAAATTTTTTACATTAGGTGATTCACTTCAATGTTAAAGTAATCCTATCATCTGTAATGGCTGTTACTTTTACAGGTGGAGAAAGTGGGTCTCCCCTCTCACTTCTGCCTTTGCCAGCCAGTGGCATCAGCTTCCCTGTACACAGTGAGAGGAACTGATGTTGTCCTTCCCACTGCATATCAGAAACCGTAAGCAATTAGGATTTTGTCACTTCCAGTTTTGTTTGTTTACAATCCATTACTGACTTGAAAAGCAGCAAATAAAAAAAAAAAATCTCAGTTTGATCTTCAGCTTTGGAAGCCAGAGGAGAAATCTAGGGTCTCATAGACCCCAGATATTTGCATAAATAGAACCTGTCACGGATCATGCTAACTAGGAATGTTCATCCTTTTGTGATAGCAATAAAAGTGATAAAAATAAATGAATAAATAAATATACAGTGTAAAAAAAAAGTAAATAAAATAAATAATAAAATATATAAATATAGTTTAAATGCCCCATGCTCATGTACAAAGGTGAACACATCATGTTATTAGGTATCATCGCATCATTGTCAGAGTGAGAGCAATAATTTTAGACCTCCTGTGTAAGGCTAAACTATTAACCTGTAAACAGTGGCGTCCCTAGGGTTGGTGTCATCCGGTGCTGTAACACTTGGTGGCATCCCCTCCGATGATCCCTGCAGGATGGATTGGATCTACAGATTGAGCATAATGGATCGTAGTCCGATCCATTATCCTCCCTAATCCTGCAGGGATTGTCGGCTTGCAACCTATACAGGGTTAACTGATCTCTCCACAAGCTCCACAAAAGGTACGTTTTAAAGCAAGCCCCCCTCTCTCTCCTCCCTCTCTCCCTCTCTTCTCTCTTCTCTCTCTTCCCTCTTTCTCCCCCCCTCTCTCTCCCCCTACCTACTACATGAAGCTGCAGTGCTGTCACCAGGGTCCAGGGATTACACACTGACCTGCTGCATACTCTGCCCGCCCCTCCAGCTCTCCGACTTCAGCACCCATGGCAGGGATGTGGACCTGCCCCTCTGCTGAAACTCTGAGGAGGAGAGGTGTCCAAAAACGGCCGGACGGGAGCGCTGCCAAACTGGGTTGACATTTCTAAATGTCACCCACGTTCTCTGTCTGTGTGCGCTCTCTAGAAGCGTGTGGCACCGCGATCGGTGCCCGCTGTGTTCTCCGGACACAGCAGAACACTGATCGCTGTACAGGACCTCTGTGTGAGGTCCTAATTCATGTGATCACTGATTGGCCAATCAGTGATCACATGAATAGTAGTAAACAAGATGTCATGTCCTGACATGATTGCTGATTACTACTTGTGAAATCTGTGAATGATCACAGAGCTCACATGGTACAGGGCTATTCACAACAGCCTTGTACCATGTGACAAGCTGTGACCAATAACAGCTTTCACAGTATTTCTCAATGGCTGCAAGAATGCAGCCAGAGAGAATGAGAAATTATTGCTTTTACAGCCTTTATGGGTGTAAAAGCAATCAGTGTAAAAATAATCTTCATCACCCCCCACAAGTAGTACAGTGTCACTATAAAAAATATCAACTTTTGTATGTATTCAACTGACAAAAAACAGCTAAATATTGTACTGACCCCATACATATTGGATACTGTGGAGAAGACCAGGAACTTAATTGCATAATGTGCAAACTCTGGTCAGGGATCCATCCTGGACTCCAAAAAGCCTAGGGCATCATCCATTTTAAGGGTGTTCATGTCTTCCCTTGATGGCATATATTCTAAGATCATATGGTTTACATATGAATGCTGCCTGTGACAGCTGCCATCCATCCAGGCCTGGCTGATGCATTGAAAATCAGTACTATAAAGCCTCATTGAGACAGCCACCACTGATCCTCCTTTCACTGACCTGGAGACCTGAAGCATTTGTACATAATCCTGCCACTCTCTAATGGGGAGAATGAGGACACCAGCTTCATATCCGCTGACCGTTCCATCAGGAGAAGGATCCTTGCTGTATCTATGATACATTGGAGTTCAGGAAGTTATAAGGATATGTTATTTTTGGCAGGATCAATTGGTATTTTCTCCACTTGCTGAAAATGTTGCCTGCCTGAAAGAAAGAAAGAAAACTAATGAAACCAACCACATCTAAGGACTGCTAACTGCTCATAGAGACCCCCAGAGAAAGCGTGGCTTCATGTAAAGCTGGTGTCCAGATGAGGGATCCTTGTTCCAGGCTGGCTGGCTGTTCCATTTAAAGAGGCCCCTACAGAGTCATATTGGTTCAATGCCCATAACCTATGTGCATCTGGTGAGTGAACATTTTATATATTGCTTCACGGAGTCACATCACGAGGATTTTCAGTATGGAAATTACCCACGAAGTTGAAGTTTAGCCACTTGTATTGCTGACCTATCCAAGTCAAGCCTGCACTTCTTTCCACACATCTCTACTTATTAGACTGTGCTATATAATTTCTCATTTGTGCTCCTAAATTAGCGCCATATTCACCTGGAAGTTTATTGTACTGAGTTTTATTATTTATTGTTATGTTTTAGCGCTGCACCTTTAGATATAAGTATACAAGCCTGATGTCCACAGGGGCTAGAGCAAACAATGATGAAGGGAAGATATTACCAGCCTTGTAGATTCATGTGGAATTTTTGCACCAGAATAGAACATTTAAGGCCTTCTGTTTAAAGATGGAGTGGATTACCTCTTTTGGTTTGGTAGTTGTGATAAGGTTGTAACAAGATTGGAGGTTGTGAAAAGATTGGAGCAAATAGTTTGAAACCCTTCCACAGTTGACGATACTGACTTTGGAAAGTGGGAGAATCCTTTCTTACAGAAGAGGACTTGTTTGCAAGTTTGGGAAATTTTCTGTTCCAGAGCTTTTGGTTGAATTGGACCACTTGATTTGGTCTGTGCTTGGAGTTGTAGTGCTGTGAGTAACAAAGGGAGTTTTCTTTGGCCCCACAAGTGGAAGGAGAAAAATATAATCCTAAAAAATAGGATGAAATGGCTATCAAAACAGTTTTAGCTGGTCTCAGTAGAGAAAAATGAAGGCATGATGAGAGTAGGAGGAGTTATAGCAGACTGGTCACTGTCTTTTATTGCCAGTGTCCAAATTCTCCTGGAGGTGGCAGTATAAACCAATTGTCTATGAATCCTGTGAATCTTAATAAAAGGAAGAAAAAAGATATAAAACAGAAAAGGAAAAAACAAAGAAAAAAGAAATGAAACATATGCTTAAAAACATATCAAGGTCCATAAATAAATAAATACATAACTAAATAAATAACATTATAGTTCCGCTTACATTTTGCAGTTGGTACAAGTGTTTCATTGTAAAGAAAACATGTGAAAACCAATGTCAACTGTTTTCCTATTGAGCAATTACATTAGTCATAGTTTTTAAAAGCAGAATTATGTTAAGTAGCAGCTAATGTGTCACAATGGGACTATTTGTTTACTTTTTAAGTCTTTTCACACATGTTCTCAATCTGACTGTAACAGTACTGAAAGGACATTTGTAACTAAGCACATTCTGCTGCTCTGCTGGCATTCAATCTGCTCTCCTGCAAATATTCACATGGTGACCCACTAATTGATTTGATCCTTGCACTTGTAACAGATTTACAACAAAGTAATAATTAACACTAATGATTTTTAATGTTTGGTATTGAAAGTTTACTTGGAAGGGGAATTATTGCAATAACTGGGGCACAAACGGTTTGACAAAATTTGTTGCAAGTTAATGCTGGCCATACAAGGATTTTTATTTGGATAGTCAGCAGGCTAATCCAAAAAAAAAAAACAGATTATCTCATCAAGACATCAAGACAAGCGGCTGTGCCATTGAATTTTGACAGTGGGCTCCTCCACTGTCAAAATGTATTGATCATTGGATGAAGCAGCTGATCAACAAAAGTTTTCCAACATTCTCATTCAACAGAACTGAACATTAGATTGACTTTTGTGAAGTGGGAATGGCCATACATGGAATTACATGGAATGGCCATACATGGAATAAAGCAGGTCTTGCTGACACGGCTGGTTTGCCTTCATACATATATCAGTAAAATCTAGTAACTGGATAATTACTTACATTAATATTGATAATGACTTATGTCAGTAATCCTTGAAGATTTATATCTTGTACAGGTTTTCCCTTCATGCATTTACACCACCATTTGCTTCATTTTGGGTTTGGTGGGGCAGGGTTCTTTTTTTAATAATTCAAATATTTATTAAATTTTCATATTTATAAGTACTGATAAAAAAAAAGAGGAAAAAGAAAGAAGAACATAACAATACATTTCATCAACATTCTCATATAACATATAAAATTCTTAATCCTATCTCCTTCTATTACCTCCTTTTTTTTTCCCTTACCTCTACCCCTATACCCTACCACATCCCTCCACCCTCCCACTCTGCATTTTTCTCTTACTTCCTTCCCTATAAAATCAAGAAACTTCTCTTATCATTGCTTCATGTATATTCGTTTGATGTACAAAATCTTCCCATTTCTCCCATCTCCTATTATATATCTCCATCTTATCTTCTTGGATATAGTACAATTTCTCCATCTTACTAATCTGATTTACTCTCTCTACCCAGTCCTTTTCTCTCAGAACCTCTAAACTATGCCAGAATTTAGGTATCAAACCCTTTGCTGCATTCACAAAGTACCATATACCCGAATTTTTATATTTATTCACTGGTAAATCTGTTTTATGTACTAAGCACACTTCTGGATCTAATCCTATCTTTATCCCTGAGATTTTCTCTATTAAGTTGACCGTTGTCTCCCAAAAACTTTGAATCCTTGGGCACTCCCACCAGATATGAAACCACGTACCAGTCTCTCCACACCCACGCCAGCACTCTTGTGTTCTCTCTACACCCATTTTATGTTCCACATTTGGTGTGATGTGCCATCTTACCAAACTCTTATAATTTACCTCCACCTCTCTCATGCTAATGTTTTCGTGTGTGAGTCTATATATTTTCCTCTGTTTATCCTCATCTATCTCTATCCCCAAATCCTTTTCCCATTTTTCTATGTACATTGGTTTTACTTCCGTGACTAACTCAGTGAGAATTTTATAGATTTTTGCCGTGCCCCGTTTTCCATCTCCCCGTGATTCCAACAACCTCTCAAACGAGTTCCACTCCTTTCTCCCTCTTATAGGTTTCGGAAGACCCTCAACAAAGTGTTTTAATTGGTGATATTTCCACTCATCAATCTTAATAAAAAGTTCCCTTCCACCTTTCTTTAAATATTTCAATGTTTTCAATTTCTGTCCATCCATAATATCCCTTAGTTGAATGTCTTCCTTTTTTAATCCATTTTCCCTTACTCCCCTCAATACCTGGTGGAAAATACTCCATATTCCTTAGTGACATTAATTGTGAGTTAAAATCCCAATGCATATACTTATGTAAATTATCCCAAACCTTTAAAACATTCAGTGTAAACACACTCGTGGTATCTTTTAAACCTCTATATTGTGCTGGTGCCTATATGTTTCTACTCAGGTCAACTCCACTCAGATCATTCTCTATCTTCACCCACCTTTTCCCCCTTATATTGTGTGTCCAATCATAAATTCTTGTTAAAACTACAGCATTATAGTATCTCCTAAAATCTGGCACTCCCAATCCCCCTCTCTCTTTACCTCTACTCATCAAATCATAGGATATTCTAAATTTTTTATTTTTCCATATAAATTTTGTTATCATCTTTTTAATTTCTTTAAAAAAGGCCTCTGGGAGTCTTATTGGGATCATCTGAAATTTATACAAGACTTTGGGTACAATTATCATTTTTATCAGATTTATTCATCCTAACCAGGAAGGGGATCCTCCTCCCAGTTTCTTCAGTTCCTCCTTAATCTCGTTTAAAAGAGAAATATAGTTTAATTTATACAATTTTGTATATGAAGCAGTAAGTTTAACCCCTAAATATTTTATCTCTCTATCTCTCCATATAAAAGGGAATTCTTTTTGTATCTTTTCTTTCTCACTATTTGGAAGATTTATATTCAAGATCTCAGTTTTTGTCGGGTTGATTTTCAAATTTGATATTTCCCCATACTCTTTTAAGCTTTTTATTAAATTCGGGAGTGTTATCCTAGGATTTCCCACATAAAACAACAGGTCGTCTGCAAAAGCTGCCACCTTATGTTCAGTTTCCCCTATTTGTATTCCCTTTATATCTACGTTCTTCCTAATTGTTTCTAACAAAGGTTCCAATGATAACACATACAGCAATGGGGACAATGGACATCCCTGTCTTGTCCCATTTGACATCCCTATAGGCTCAGACTTTTCACCATTAACCAAAATAACCGCGGATGGCATTTTGTACAACTTTCCTATCCATTCCCTCATTCTACCACCTACTCCCATGATCTCTAGGGTATCCATCATGAAGCTCCAGTTTACTCTATCAAAAGCTTTTTCAGCATCGATCGAGAGCACCACTGCCGGGGTTTTCCCTTTCTTAGCTTTCTGGATCAACAACATAGTTCTAATTCCGTTATCTCTACCCTCCCTCCCCGATACAAAACCAACCTGATCTCCCTGGATCCATTCTGGCATTAAATCTTTCATCCTATTTGGTGGGGCAGGGTTCTATCCCTCACAAGCTATTATTGTCACTTGTTAATTCTGTGTACTTTTCAACTGCCTTTAATGGCTCTTCTCTTCTCAGGAAAATAAGAAGACTCACTGAAATACAGCACAAAGCGCAACTGAAAACCTAAGAGCCCATTCACACTTGTGCAACTTGACATACGACTTTGTGGTCCAAAGTCACATGGCGAGTCACCCCCCCATATTTACCAATAGGTACCATTCATATATGTGCAACTTCAAGCCACAGCAACTTCAAAGTAGTTCATGCACTACTTTGGTACGACTTTAATGCAATGAGAATGCCATAGACTGCAATGAAAACCTCAAAACTTGTATGAAAGTTGCACCTGAATGTTATATATGTGCAATAGTTGTCCATTATCATTAATGAAAGCCAAAGTAGTATCCATGTTGCACTCATCTAAAGTTGCACCAAAGTTGCACTCCAAAGTCATGCAACTTTTCAGTCGTCCAAGAGTGAACGAAGCCTAAAACATATATGTTTTAGTTGTATACAGTTTTGTTGCACCATGCCCTTGCTTTGGGGAGATGTACCCTCCCTTACTGTGTGTGGGTCATCAAGACACAAAGAGGTGTATTTATAAAAAAAATTGCATAGCTGTTCATCCATCAAAACTGCATGTAAATTTGCTCTGTAAGAATGGGATAAAATCAAATGTTCTTCTGGTATATTCTCTGAAATTCGAATGAGTCAATGTGGAAAATACCACAATATGGTCAATATGGCACTATCATAGGAAATAGGTATGCTCATATGCGCCATCTAGTGGCCATAAAGCAGTCTTTTCTGCATTCACATATTAGTATTGCAGGGAATATAGCTAGGGAACCTATGATTTTGCCCTATTCACACAGAGAAAATTTATATGCAGTTTTGATGAATGAACAGCTATCCAAATTGTTTATATATATACTTCAAAATGAGAGGAAATCTTCGCAAAAGTGATACAAGTTGCAGGTAAAATCTGACAAGGATTCTAAGATTCTAAGAGGTCTAGTTATAAAAAATCACTTTGTAAAAGTCTCAATATTTGTGTAAACTCTATTTATTACTCATAATGCTTGTAATATGTGTGCAATAGTTTCCTTGTTTCCTTTCCCTTGCACATGGAACATACTTAACGTTTGATTCTAAGACAAAAAAATCCCTAAGAAAATTCAGCTATGAGAGTTAGCATTCACCAAAAGAGAATATAGCCTAATACTATAGAATAAAAATATTTGACCAGCAGGAAAATAATATGATGAAGATCTCTGCACTACAGTCTGTGGAGATTCCTGTGCGAACGGCAGTATGAATGGGTGATTGGCCAAGTGAACCTCCAAATGCAGTGTGAAGTGAAACATTTAGAAGTGATATTATTACCATTGCTAAATGTGTCAGCTTCCTCTTGGCTGTTATGGAGCCGCCACCATCAACCATGCTGTCCAGTGATGCAGATCCACTTCAATCACAATGCCAGATGGCCACTGGCCCACCAAACGAAAAATAAAACCCATTGACATGTCTGAACCTTCCACTTGACTCCCACTGAATGTGATCAACTGATCCCTGCTGCCTCTATATAAGCAAAGGGGCGGAGTCTACAGATGACATCATTGACCATATATGGTTTTCCCCAACCTAGTCTCTGACAGCAATAAAGACTAAGTGGGGGAATGAAATCACTTCTGGTGGATTTACTTGTTAACATCTAAAACATGGAAATAAATATGTTTTACAATTTATTAGAATTTTAAGGTCCACTAAATACTAACGGCATGCAAAACCACTAGTTGTTTTTTATATGCTCTTGCCATGGCTTATGTAGATCAGATGTGAACAGGCCTTACTCATGTTTAAGACATGTCACCGGATTTATCCTCATATGTAAGCAGATTTATTTTTTAAAAAATAGTAAGCACATAAATGATTAAAAACCTAAATACAGGAAGCAGTATTTTAGAGCGTTAAATTTTCCAAAACCTTTTTATTACCTCTTTTTTACTTTGGTAATCAAAATTTGGTCTTTATATTTAGTGGAGAGATTCAGGTTTAATGAAAGCAAGTTGTCTGCTGTGCAAATAAGAAATTAAGTTGCTATGGGAACATGAACTTTAATACTTCTACTGTTAGACTGATATTTTTGAATGTCATAAATGTGATTAGCAAAGTTAAGCACTGCTACAGATTTTTTTTGCAAAAGTAATATTACATTAATTTCTGAAATGACTAATTATGTCCACAGTTATAGCAAATGTATTAATGATTATGAATTTGGTAGTTTAGCTGCAAATTCAAAGTAGTTTTATTTCTATCACCTCTTGCTGTGATGGTTGTAGTTTTCAATTGAATTTAATTGGAAGACGTGTTGTACATTTTTTTATTTCAATATATGTTCTAGCTTCGCACAGTAAAATAAACTTTGATATAGTGTGTATTGCCATTTTATAATATACAGCTAATTTCAAATGCAACAGGTTTTTTAAGGTTAAAAATGCAACATGACTGCAAAACCCATAGACCCAGCTATAGCCTCTTTTCTATATCTAAAGGAAAAGAGTAGGAAAAATCACTTTTTATCTAAAGGGTACCTCCTACTGAAATTCCTCTTATATTGCACATGGTGTCATTTTAGCACATCTCTAATTAATCATTCTGGGTGTGGTATGTAAATACATCTAATGTAGAGATAAGTGTCTTCTTTTATACATACAGTACATGTATATAGTTGTGAATACTGTTTGAGACTGGTCATCTCATGCTGATGTGTCCATGGCCTGTTCAACAAAGCTTCCTTATGATACAGAAAATACTTGTCTCTGACAGATCTGCATACAGTTTTGAGAGTTCCAGGCGAATCCTGCATGTTTTCACAGCTCATGGATCTGGCACACTAATAAGAGAATTCACTATAGTATCTATAATGCACTCTCTGGCCTTTGAACATAGGTCAGCGGGCTCAGAAAGACCATTACGGGAACTTTTGGATAAGCCAGCCTCTTCATGCTAAAATGGTGGGTTCCCAGAAGCCATATGCATAGTGTGCTTTAGCTGTGATAGGGAAAGCATAGGGAATGCTACTGGTAAAGTGCCTAGAGAGAAATAAGTGTAGGGCGTGCAAGTAGTGGCAGGTCTGTTAAAGCAGATGTAATCACTTATTCTATGTCATATAGGTAGCAAAATGCTAAATGGGTTTTTACCCTTTTCATTCTTTGTTGCATCCTAATGCTGCTAATGTCCTGCAGCCTCTTTACAGTTTGTTGCTGCCACATGCACTACAAAAATTGCTCCTTCTACAGGCCTGTCGCCAGTCATTGGTCCCAATCTTCTCCTTCTTCCGGAGACATCACATCCACCCGTGTGTTCCAAGCTGGTTCCAGTGCACTTCCTGATGTACACAGGGTGTCCCGGCCCATCCCTTCCACCTCCAAGCCTGGATCACAGTGGCCAACTTTGCAGGATAGGAGTGAGCGGTGTACCCATATCATGGAGAACTTTTTAACTTATTTATCTTGTGAGTGTTTTTAACTGGTTTTAATAAATGTTCTAACTCAATACTGCACTTAGTTAGTGTCTCACCCTTAGTGTTAGTGTCTCACCCTCTCTCTTTTCCTCTCTCTTTTTACTACAATGATAACAGGCTGTGCTTTTTCCCAGGGCATATTTCCTACATTTTGATGGCTACAATTGGCCATGCCCTTGATGTATTTTGCCCCACCCCCATGGCTTAATCACGGAGGCCCTCCATGACCTACAGACCTACAGCAGGCTCAAGTCCCTCTTCTGCTGTGCAGATGTGTCTGCATTATTTTCATTCATGGTGTATTGTAAATAATTGACAATTTCACATTTGACAGGATTCTGTATGGAGAAGAACCCTTCAATCCTATAAGAGGGAAGGAGACAGTTTGGGGGTAGGGACTGTGACCATGGTTTATGTTACCTGCCTGCTTTTCAGCACATTTACCCTTTTTTGTTGTAATATAAAGGTTTTTTTCTAAGCATTTTTAGCAAAACCAGTAATCTATGTTTAAATGACTTGCACCATTTCCACAACCAATGTCAAGGGGGTGAATGCATAGGCATGCCACTGTTTGCATTAGTAACCAGAACATATGTTCTGTTGCATTAATGGTTAGTGTAAATGCCCCTATTACGGTAGTGATTGGCGTAAACGCTATGCTACTGTTGTGGTCAATATAAATATCTCATTGGAGTGGAGCTCATGACAAATTCCCCAGTTCACTGGTGAACAATGCTACTATACATTGTAGGTCAGTACCCCCATATATTGGTAATCAGTACAGTGCCCTATTATATTGACAGTCAAGGGAGAAGTGCCACGGCCATTACGTTTCCAGTCAGTGATAGGAAGAGTGCTCCCATACCTATATGGTCAGTACCAGGAAAAAGGCTTCCCTATATATGTGGTCAGTATCGGGAATAATGGTTCTTTACATTGGTGGTCAGTAGCAGGAAGACTATTCACTTACATAAGTACTCAGTGACAGGAAGAATGCCCATTACATTTGTGGTCAGGGACAAAAAATGCAATAACCTTCCTGAGAGACAGTTGGAGATATAGTCTTTGTTTAGTGATCAACAAAAGTATGCAGACACTCTCTGCAGTTGATCAAACTGCTCAAGAAGACAGCAGCAGGGTGCAGGAATTAGTAGATCAAAGAAACAACACTTTATTAAAATAAGCACAGTTACAAGCAGGGAGCTTTATTTCCAACCAGAGTGACTCCATGGATGGGAGCCATGCCAAGATGGTAACAAACAGCCAGTATAAACAGCAGAGGTATATGGCACCAGAGCTGCTGCGTAGATAAATCATCGGCGGTGTCTACAGCCGCAGCTCATGCAGAGCAATGTCAGGAGATATGTCATAGCCTGGGCAGTCTGCTAAGCATTTCTTTGTCAAGCTAGTTCAATAGGGAACAAGCTGGCTTTAAACATGGTGGGGTCAGGGTGAGAGAAATGAGTGGGTGAGAGAACATCATAGGAAGAAGCCAATACAAATCATGAAGCCCAACACAGCTACTATATCTGGACAGACCAGGCCACAAAAAAATAGCATATGGAAACCAAGCTAAATGGATTGCAAGGATGTATATACATCAAATAAATATTTAAAATGTCTACCTATCTACAGTTTCTATCTATCTATCTATCTATCTATCTATCTATCTATCTATCTATCTATCTATCTAGCTATCTATCTATCTAAATAACAATGCATTAACCATTACATAAATAAAAGAAATAAAAAACTATTGATCCAATGCTGAATAATCATTTTAACTGATGCCACTAGAGAAAATATTCTAAAGAAATATACAGTTATGGCTACCAGCAACAGGAATATATAGAAATAATAAAA
This sequence comes from Staurois parvus, assembly GCF_062004578.1. NCBI lineage: Eukaryota > Metazoa > Chordata > Amphibia > Anura > Ranidae > Staurois > Staurois parvus. The sequence continues at coordinate 5,588,680 of NW_028317811.1, read as the reverse complement.
AATAATAATATTAAATGATGTTTGAATATTATTGTTACAGTGAACCCATCTAAAATTAGTCATATGAACACACACAAAATACATGGTTCCCTGAATGTGTGTATTGAATCCATGTGCAAGTGTCCACCTGAGCACGTGTACACACACTATGCATATAAGGGGTTGCAGACAGCACACATATTGACACAACACAGTGTGTACCCTATGTGCACACTGTCACGATTGCGGCGTCAGACCCCTGACCTTCTCACCAAACTCGTGACCGAAAGACTGGCCAATCTGACACCGTGATGTCATGTGCGTAACAATGCCACACCCAGCTGTACCCTGCACAACGATTTTCCAGCTAATTGGACCACAATCGATGTACCGGCAGCCTGAGCGATTGTTACTGGGTCAGGTTAATTACGCAATTAACCCTTCACACTGCCACCACCTCCTTTTTGTACAGAGAAAGAGGAAACTCGGCAATATCAGCTATAACACTATAATGAATCATCTGCATAACACGGTCATAATAATATTATGAGTTTACTTGTGAGCCACTGGAGTATATATTATAAGCAGTTATTGTTTATTACGTCGCAGGATCCCTTGCTCACCCTCATATGATGTGTGCCAATAAAATGAATAATAAATTATAGGGTGCCGCGCTCTATTAGAAATTTTAATCTAATTGTTAGACAAAGATCTAAACATGATTCCAAGTATATAATAATCTAAAATCTGCATAAGCTTCCACCATAAACGTGCATATATATTAATTAATATTCATTTATATAATCAAAATAATGCAAAATAGATAAATAATAATGGTGTTAGCACAAAAGTGAAAATTAATAAATAAAATCAACATAAACATAAAAGTGAAAAGTCCAAATGTGATCTTTAACTACGGTATATAATCTATTGACAATATATATTAAAAGATAAATCCAGTGTGCACTTGTGCAAAATCAAGCTGTGCATAAAGTTCAGCAGATTATTGATTTCAATATACTCTCCTTCCAAACAGCCCGTGGTTGTATAGCTGAGGTTGTGTAGAGAGGAACATATGTTTATGTTGATTTTATTTATTAATTTTCACTTTTGAGCTAACACCATTATTATTTATCTATTTTGCATTATTTTGATTATATGAATGAATATTAATATATGTGCACGTTTATGGTGGAAGCTTATGCAGATGTTAGATTATTATATACTTGGAATCATGTTTAGATCTTTGTCTAATATTTAGATTAAGATTTCTAATAGAGCGCAGCACCCTATAATTTATTAATCAGCTAAAACACTATAATGGTTGAGATAATCGTCTGCATAATACGGTCACCGCAGGCCGATTATGCAGCGGGTTAAACAAACACAGTAGCGTTCTCTTTAGAGGCAGGAATTCGTAAATTGCAATAAAGCGCTATAGAAACAGTTCAACACTTTCAGAAGGAAATATTTATTACTAAAAGGTCAAACGGGTACAATAAAAATATTTACAGAATAAGATGTAACTAAGATATATATATAAATATACAGAGACTAACAGCACAGCAAAGAGATATCAGAGAGAGGCGAAAGGGTTAAGGTACTTGCCAAAGTCCTGGGTTAGCAGATCCAAGTTTCAGAGCGAAAGGGCACGGGTCTCCCCAGGTGGTACTGATGTTAAAATGGGAGATGTTTTCAACTTAACTCTCTTAGGCCTGACAGCCCATTTTGTAGTTCCCCAGCAGGGGGTGTCTCTGAAGTCAAGGACCAATACCCTGTTTAGGGCGTGGAGGTCTGGACGGATACCTCAACTAGAGCCAAAATCTCCCGTAACTCATATTTTGTCCCATAACTTTCCATCTGCACAAGTGACATTCCACCCATGGGTATATTATTATGCAGACACGTCTGAGGATTGATTCGATATGAATTATGAAATTATACACTGAACGGTTCACGAGATCTACTTTTCTGTTTTCCTATGTATTTGAGACAATGCGAGTGACCTACCAAACTGTTCGTCCTCTCGTGGCCAATCTGACGATATGTCCGGTTTTTATGTAAGTCTCTCATATTCCAAGATCTGAGACATAGGGGAAAAATGGATTTTAACAAGGGTTATCTGGTAATGTTTCCTTGGAATGTTCTTTGAACCCTGGGGAAAGCTTTCCTTATCTTATACGAGGTTTTAAATTGCACAGGTTCTTTGGACAGCTAGGCACCGGCTCAGAGAGGTGTTTTATAGCTCTGGGCTCCCTGCTGACTCTAACCTGCCAGTGACCCACAACCAGATGTCACTGTGGCTGAACAGAGAGGAAGGGGGAGAATGAGGGGGGGGACATGGCGAACTCTTAACAAAATGGAGGCAGCTTCCTCCACTGTGTGTACGCTAGTTACACCTCCCCCCTCAGGTGGTTGCATTGGAGGGGACTGCAATTTCCCTCCTGATGCAACCCACCTTGGGTGATATGCACTGCGGGAGACCTAGGTTCCTTCTGAAATGGAAGCTTTTCTCCCCAGCAACACTGCTGGGCCAACCAAGTGAGTGGTCACTGGTGAGCACCAGTCGTCTGTGGCTATCCGAAAACCGTGGTGACTGCCGGGATGCCCACCTGTTCACAAAACACTTCGGCTCAGGGTGTCATCTGCTGCATATTAATATGTAGCTTCTTGTCGAGGTAGTGAATGAGATTTCCCTCTCCCATCTTCTTCCCCAGGCCTAGGACTACATCTGGCCCGAAGGTAGTGGCGCCTGTGTGCACCGGAACCGGACAGGCGAATTCTGGGACTCGCCTCCCAGATTTGTCCGCAGGTACCTTCATCCAAGATGAATGGTCCTCGTTACCTGCTAGCATCCAGGACACCAGTTCCTCCAGTTTCCTGTCTGCTCGGTTAGTCACATGTGCAGCTGAGCCATGGTAGTTGCACCCAGGCATCTTACCTTAGCCAGCTGCACTCACGACTGATGTAACCTGCTTTTTGGCCTGGGGAGCAGACCAAGCCACAACTGCCTCAGTCTCCCCATGCCCAGACCTCTGGGGGTCTCTTCCTACCAGTTCACGAGATCTACTTTTCTGTTTTCCTATGTATTCGAGACAATGCGAGTGACCTATCAAACTGTTCGTCCTCTCGTGGCCAGTCAGACGATATGTCCAGTTTTTATGTAAGTCTCTCATATTCCAAGATATGAGACATAGGGGAAAAATGGATTTTAACAAAGGTTATCTGGTTGTGTTTCCTCAGAATGTTCTTTGAACTCCGGGTAAAGCTTGCCTTATCTTATACGAGGTGTTAAATTGCACAGGTTCTTTGGACAGCTAGGCCGCGGCTCAGAGAGGTGTTTTATAACTCTGGGCTCCCTGCTGGCTCTAGCCTGCCAGTGACCCACAACAAGATGTCACTGTGGCTGAACAGAGAGGAAGGGGGAGAATGAGGGGGGGGACATGGCGAACTCTTAACAAAATGGAGGCTGCGTCCTCCACTGTGTGTATGCTGGTTATACACACCTGCAGAGAACCCAAAAGCAAACGTCAACTATCTGGGGTAAGAAGGGAGAAAAGAGAGTACATGTAAATGTATAAACTCACAAATTGGTGAGTTCAGGAATAAATGGCAATATGAATAACAAAAATAACAAAAAATGACATAAGTAAATAATAGAATAAAATACTCCTTGATTAAAAAAAATAATTAATTATATCTATAACACCATTACTGCTCATACCAGCTGTTTATTATCATCTTGGCATGGCTCTCATCCGTGCTATCACTTTCTTTGGACTTAGAGCTCCCTGCTTGTACTTGTGCTTATTTTAATAAAGTGTTGCCTCTTTGATCTACTAATTCCTGCACCCTGCTACTGTCTTCTTTTGCATATACCAATGAGGGGATCCTTTCCAGATCTTTCATCAGGAGCTGCAGGATAATTTGGGAATCTTTCCAGTGCTTTCCTGTTTTCTACTGAAGTACTTCTAAGGACTTTACATTACATTAGGAGTGCTGCATAAGCTGTGAACACTTTTGTGCATTTTTTTTGTTTTCTATCAACCTGCTCAGACTGTGGATCAGTCTGCCTGCATGTTGGGTGTCACTGACCAAGGGCACCAATCAGGAGAACTGATTCAAGCCCTCAGAGCATTTTACATTATGTTATCGTCTCTAGCATTAGCTGCATATCAATGACAATGTAAAAACTCAATACATGTATTATTGTTTCCTGTTATCTAGGCATATTTGAGACATTTTTTTCATTTCTAAGTTAGTTTTGGGGCATATAATTTCATTAGTAGACAGACTACAATTAATCTAACTTTATAATTTACTTCAATTGTAATACTAGCATATTAATGAATCACCAACTGGGATATTTAAGTTTGATGGAATTTACTGCCAATTATTGGGCTTAGATAGAAAGTTTCAGGCGGGTAGCCAATGCTATTGGCCTAAATGAAGACACTAGCTTTAAGTTAAAGTGCCCATAGGCACTTGAGCTGTTAAGTTGTTTTAATGTTGTTTAATAAAATGACTTGTGGCTATATATGTCCCTAAACATACAAATTTGAAATACATTTTTTTATTCTGGGTTACAGTGCAAAATATGTATTATTTACTATTATTATTTATATAAATACAATTTTTAGATACAAGTTCATATAACTACAATTTGTGGAAGGATTAGTAATATAGCCTTATAAATGCACAAGAGTTTGAATAAAAGCTGCAGGGGAGAGGTGTGGCTCTAAGTGACAGATGCATAAGTTTGAGTCTCCTCTCCGAGTCTGCCTTTAACATGCACTCATGCCTGCTACAATGCTCACGATGTACACACAAACACAAAACAAACTAAAAACCCTTCCCGATCATCTTTCCAGATACCCATACCTCCTACACGTATGGTGGAGTACTTTAGTATTTTGGGGGATTGATGGCACTCACCAAGATAGCCCTGGTGGTGGTGTGGCAGTGCCCTACACTCGCCACCCCTCTCCTTTCCACCACTAGAGTCTTATCCTCCTCAGTACCTTCCTTTCCTGTGGAATGGGACTCCTGAGACAAGCAGGTGCTGCAACAACACACAGCAAAAAGTGCCTTATTGAAAGACATAATATATTCTGAATAAACCTCACCAGAATGGGAGACTTAGCAGACTAAATGAGAACCCCAGAATACACATAATGTCAGTAGATGACCAACCTCTGCATGCAACGATTTAGGGAGAGAGGGGAGAACCAACCACCTTTAAAAACATATATCCCCATGTAGATCCACAGCTCTAAGAACCTTGGGGAGACCCTCCCAAGCCCTAAATCACCCACTATATCCATAGAAGCTACATCCCATTCAGAATATCCCCTGTATCCTCCAAGCAACAACACATGCTTCAATCTGTTAAAGGTCCTTTAGCCCCAATAATTTCTCAGATTCGAGAATTCACTTGTGTCACCTCTCCAAGGCAGTTGAATCACAGGAGGAATATCAAACAAGAAGTTGTGCAAATTCAAGCTTAATTAACCTCTCAAGCCTTTCCTTTATATAACTTTCAGTGCCACATCAAGGATCTTGACAACAGAAGGAGGCATAACAACGTTAGAATTCATGGCCTCCCATAAGCACAGGAGGAGGACTTCAAGCTTACCAAACAAACCATTATCAACAATATTATGGGTTTACATACCACTATAATTATTTAGATATCAGAACATAACCCTAGGGATTGCTCCAATTGCTGTGCATTTTATGCAATGCTAATAACACACACAAAACAAATGTAGTTTTAGCAATCACCCCCCTGTTCTTCAAACAGCACTGTTTTTATGTGTAGATGCAAAGGCTTACTACTGTCTTTTCAAAAGTAATTATATCCACACAAAACATATATAGCTTTAAGAATCACCTTTCTTTTTCTTACCACATTAGTGTGCATTCAGATTTTTGATATACAATGAGAAACCACTGAATTTACAAAACTAACTGTATCAAACAAAACACCTGTGATAATGTGAGAGTTATAGAATTTGGACATCCAGAAGGAACCCTAGTGGGGATCACTCTTCAACAATGCCATCTCCTACAACTTTTTCTAATGACTTTCAGAGACAATAACATTCCAAACAGATTCCCCCTCAGATTCATAGCAATGAAAAATTACAAATCTATTGTGTAGAAATATCTGAAGGATCTCTTTTCCTTTTGCAAATATTTGGTGTTACGGCAGCAGTCTTATCGTTCTGCGGCCACCAGAACATGGCAATTGCCCACTCAGCCTCACAGTGCACAGAGATTTTCCAGCTCATGGGACAACAATTTAAGTGCCAGCAGACCAAGAGTCATCATCACTCTGCAGTTAACGCTGTACACACACAAACAATAGCCACCACTGTGTGTTTTAGTTCAATCACTGTTCAAAGCACATGCAGTAGCCATTCTGAACTGAAATATCTGTGACATAAACTGCCCAAACAGGAATGTTTGGAAATGACATATCATGGATACATGATATATATGGATACATATCATATTTCTTATAGATAGCTGTACATTCCTTTAACCTTGCAGATTCCTGGCATCTCTTATCTGAACACTAGTCTTTGTTCTCTAAAGGATTACAAGATATGTGACTATCATTTCTAATCTCCTCAATGTAAGAGATTATATATAACAACATTATGTCAAGGTAAATTATTCTGTTTAGGGTAGTCAGTCTCCTTATATATGTAACTAGTATTATTTAATGAAGAATGGTATTTTCAGTCTATATTTTTCTATTTAGGCCCCCATTGGCTCTTCAATATTCCCCCTTTGTTGGGTATCCAGTTCTTTGAGGCAATTTTGGGTTCTGGTCTACTTTGCATATATTGCGCCCCCATACCTGGCCCCCTGGGTGGTTCCCCGCCCCGCTGGGGACATAGAGGATGCCTGGTCTCATTGACTAGAGGGTCCGTGACTGTCTGGTGAATAATGACACTTTTTGTAAGTCAGTTTTTCCATTAAGTGTCTTATAAGTGTTTTACTATGTTTGTATAACTTGTTGATGTGTTTACTTAAGCATATGTATTTTTAGATATACAATTAGCCCTTGAGGAAGTGACTGTCATTGCGAAACATGTTGGGCATATTCTGCAGCGCTAGAATGTCCCTTACCCCCTCATAGGATCATCCTGGTGGCTATTTTCACATCTCATTACCGGTTGTGTTCCTTCTCATTATATGGTGGGCTTTGGGACATTCATTGCGGGGACAATATGCAAAGAGTCTATTAACATAATGGTTTATATGTGACGTTATGTCAAATAAAGCAATGTTGATTTTATCATATGTGTATCCATAAAGTACATTTGCATTATCCTCCTCTCTTTGATTAAAGAGTCATCATCACTTTGCAGTTAACAATGTACACACACAAACAATAGCCACCACTGTGTGTTTTAGTTCAAACAATCACTGTTCAAAGCACATGCTGTAGCCATTCTGGACTGAAATGTCTGTGGCATACACTTTCATGCCCATACAGGAATGTGCAGAGTTTAAAAATGGTAGTTTACCTTTACCAAATTTCTAGTATTCAGACTAAATAAGGTCCACCCCATGGCAAACCACAATGACCATGTTTGCTTCATGCTATTCAGACCTGGTGATAATACCAGAGAAACCCTAACTGATGTGGCTAAAACTGAAAATAGAGAAGCTCTCTTATTATAAGCCATCATGCCTTTGACAGGCTAGCTGGCCTTTCCATTTTCCCCACCTTTAACTATATTGGCATTGAAAGCCCCTTCTTACAGGCTATCATCCTTCTATAAAGCTACCCAAGGTCCCTCATCAGAACTCCATATATGACCTCCTGGGACTTTGCTATTTCCAGTGGCATGAGACAGGGATGTCCTCCCTCACCTCTCTTATTAGCCTTATGCATAGATTCACTAGAGACACACATCACAAAAGGACCACAATAATTATGAAATCCCAGTTAGAAAAAAGACATTTAGTATCTCTCTATTTGCAAATTACATATTTGTTACTCTAACCCACACTCACATCACCCTGCCTAACTTCCATAAGGCACTGGACCTACATGGATATAGGGGGATATAAGATTAAGAACTCTAAAACTGGGGGTCTACCACTTAACAATTAAACTCTTAACTACATGTACTACTAGCCCCGCAGGAGCCGTTTGATAGATTGGGTTCTTGGTTCTTCTGTCTCAACTCTGAGAACAACCTCATCCCCACTGACACACCAGGTTAAGCAAATGGATACTGTACTGCTACTGGGAACAAAAATATAGATACCCTGCACACAACTACTGTTCATGCACAGAAAACAAATATCAGACTGGTGAGTAGTAAATGAACCCATTGTATTGCCACAAGTTGCAGTAAATAGCAGTATGTGCATAAATGAGTAAGTGAAGGACTAGGTCAACCACAGTTCACTAGACAATACAATATGTTCACTAGGCAATAGCTGCATAGAATGGAATTCTATGCAGCTAAATTAGAGTAAACCTGTTAATTTACAAAATCAGCAAGGTAATGGCATTAGAAAACAGTAACAGCAATGACAATTAATACTGCAATAACTCCTCTGTAAACAGTAGGGAATGACAGTGATTAAATTTAAGACTCCCTAAAGAGGTACCACTTACTATGCACAATAGGCAAAATTTTTGATTGATCCCGTGTATATCCAGCATATAGTTACGACACCGCTTAAGCCTTTGAGGAGAGGGACTTGACGTCACGATGCTTGAAGGCATAAGCTGTGTGGTAACTATACAATGGATATACACGTGATCAGTCGATGCAAATTGCTGCTTGTTGTGTGGTGCGCTGAGGCACCTTGCAAATGTGAGTGCAATATTGGAAGCTGCTTTAATGGTGAATAAATATGTGTAAGGATATAGCACTATATTTGCTGGTTTCTCTCTATTCATGCATGGCTGAGGAGGACCATAGAAGGTGGAGTGACAGAGGAGTGAGGATTCATTTGATCAAGCTGGGAATGCATATATGAGTCCTATATGGGCGACACAAGGGCTATATGTGCTTACTTAGGTCACATACTCAAGGTGAGAGTACATTTCAAAGAATTGAAGGACTTATACTATATACATTATATTGGTGTTTTTTTCATAATAGTATATGTACATATTTAAAAAAAATCATAGAATGCTTTGCATTCATTCAAAAAATGCAAAGCATTCTCTGAATGGTGCCCATGCAGAGCTGTTCAAAATGCAGCAGGACAGCCATATGGCACGGGACACAGAAGCAAGTAGAGATCACTGGAATAACAGTGTTTACTTCAGCAGTACTGGAGTAGCACTGTCTACTTCAGTGATTTCCAACTTCCAGGGGCATTTGCCAAGTATAGTCTGTGCATAGTTACATTGGTCCAAGCTGGACTAATGTAGCTACTGTGTGTATAAAAATTCTATACCTGGAATTCTTATTTTGGCATCCCTATGTGAGAAAGTGGGAGAAGACACCAAGTACCTTTAAAGATATGGAAAAAAATATGGTAAGCCTCTAAGACCTTAATTTGCATACTATACAAAGAAAATCAATGCAAAATACTTTTCCAGTGGTATGAAACCCAAGAACATCTATACTACATATACTCAACAGCCACTGATAGATGATGGTGATGCAAAAAAGACCTCAACTCTCTACATATTTTTTTTTCATTAAACCATATTGGGAAACTTTTCATACAATGATTCACCAAGTGTTTGAAACTTGGATTCCCTTCTCTCCCAAAATGTAACATTTCCATATAAAAGCTAAAATCACCTATTATTTTCTGATATGATATGCAGTATATACAATAGTCAGGGCCGTCTTTAATATTTATTGGGCTCTGAGCAAACATTTTCATGGGCCCAAATCCCACCCCCAACCTCCTGTTCCTGCATGCAATTTTGCTCTCCACCTGCTCTGAAACATACAATAAGCTAGACTCAAAATCAGTTCACTGCAGCAGATCAGACAGCAATTGAGATTGGTTGCCAGAGGTTACAGCATATCATTACCACTCACTGATTAATTGCTAGAGGTTACAGCACATCATTTCTGCTTGCTCATGGTTGCTAGAGGTTACTGCACATCATTACCGCTCACCCATTCGTTGCTGGGACAGGAGTGGGGGTGGGGTAGAGTGTGATCAGCAGCAAAGGTGCTGGGGGAGATAAATGTGATGAGTAGCAGTGATGGGGGGATGGCATGAGTAACAGTGCTGGGGAGGATGGGATGAGTGGCAGTGATGGGGGGGAGGGTGTGATCAGTGACAGTGCTGGGGAGTTGATGGAATCAGTGGCAGTGCTGGGGGGGATGGCATCAGTGGCAGTGCTTGGGGGATGGGATGAGTGTCAGTGCTGTAGGAGGGGAAGGATGGGATGAGTGACAGTGCTGGTGGGGGATGGGATAAGTGGCAGTGCTTGTGAGGGGATGGGATTATTGGCAGTGCTTAGGGACGATGAAATCAGTGGCAGTGCTGGGTGAGTATGGGACCAGTTACACTCACTTGCTGGCATCTGTCAATGTCCACTCAGTTCCCCCTGCCTGTATGGGGGGAGAGAAATAGAGAGAGGGGGTGAGTGAGATAAAGAGAGGGAGTGAAAGAGAGAGGGGTGAGAAAGAGAAGGGGGTAAGAGAGAAAGAAGGGGAGAGAGAGGGGGTGAGAGAGAGAGAAAGGGGTGGGAGGTGAGAGAGGGGAAGGATGAGAGAGAGAAGGGGTGAAAGAGAAAGGGGTTGAGAGAGAGAGAGGGGAGTGAGAGAGACAGACATGGGCGATGGAGAGAGAGAGAGGGGTGAGAGAGGGGGGGGGGCAGGAGAGTGAAAGTGAAAGAGAGAGAGAGAGGGGGTGAGAGAGAGGGGAGTGATAGAGAGGGGGTTAGAGAGAGAAAGAGGGTTTTCAGGGGAGAGAGGGGGTGAGAGGGAGGGGGGAAGTGATAGAGAGAGTGAAGGGGATGAGAGAGAGAGAGAGAGAGAGAGAGGTGAGAGAAAGAGGTGAAAGAGAGAGCAGGTGAGAGTGGGGTAAGAGAGAGAGGGAGGTGAGAGAGAAGGGGGTGAGAGTGAAGGGGTGAGAGAGGGGTGAGAGGGGTTGAGAGAGAGGGGGGACAGAGAGCAAGGGGGCGAGAGGGAGAGAAGGGAGTGAAAGGGGGGGAGAGGGAGGAGGATGAAAGAAAGAGGAGTGAGAGAGACGGGTGTGGGGGGGTGAGATGGGTAGGATGAGAGAGAGGGGGAGAATGAGAGAGAGAACCCTAGCCCTGTCTGCAGTGTGTGTGATGCTTGGTACCTGGCATACCAGTAGCAGGCAGGGTCCGTTCTCATTCTGGATGATCTGCTTCTTCCTCTGCTCTGCGGTTCCTGGCTGTCTGTGCTCCTGCCCGTCCTTGTCCTTTGGCCCCTGGTCAGCTTGTCCTCCAGGCAGCTGTTGCTGTTGTTGTTGGAGCCACAAGCCAAGAGGTTGGAGGAGTCCATGCTCTGGGAGGAGCCGCCACCAGGGATGCTGCACCCACTGCTGCTCACCTCAGTGGGGGCCAGGGAGATGGTGGAGGTCTTCTCTCTCCTGGTCTCTCAATCCTAGCTGCCCTCGATGCTCACCTTCCCCCTGCTCTTGGCACAACCAGGACCCTCCAAGACAAGGGTCTCAAGGGGCATCTGCTTAGGGCCCCACAACAATGACTGGGCCCGGAGCAACTGTCCTTTTTGCCCCATGTTAAAAATGACCCTGACAATAGTTAAAAGAAGCCATTATTAGTGATCTGTGAATTGGTTTTCCATAAACATTAATCCATTCAATTCAGGCTCATAAGCTGCAACAGCTTTTATCATCATTAGGGTATTCTCTTTCTTCCCCAAGCTCTATTGCATGTCTTGAAGTCACTGTCAGTGATCTGTGAACCAGTTTTCCATAAACATTATTCCATATATGGAATTCGCCATAGTCTTTTGCATGTCTTGTAAATCTCTTTTAAACCTTGCTGATATTGTAGCAGCCCGGTAGTTGTGTTGTGCCATCAAACACAACCAGCTACATAAAGAAACAGCAGAGTTTAGCAGTTGCCATTTTATGGACCTGGTTACATCTGTCAGAGAGTGGTCAGAATACTCTGAAAAATAATGCATAAGCAGGATCTGCTCATTCCGCTACTCATCTGCAAAAAAGCTTTATTGTCCTGCTCACAGATAATTGTTGTCACAAATTAATTATTCACACTTGTCAGTAGCTTGCATATCATCTACTGGGCTGGCTAGACCTACACACAGATTTTGATAAATGTTCAGCAGGTAGAGAATTGTATCTTTATAGGAGGTAAGTAAGAATATAATTTCTAATTTAGAGAAAGTTTCATGACAGTGCTCAGTGGGCTCCAAAAAGTCTTTGTGCTTAAAACAACTTAATTAATTCAATGTTCTTTTTCTGTAATTGCCAAAAATGCACTAATAAAATGCATCAGATACCAATCAGGAAAAATTCAGCTTGAGAAAGTGTCTAGTCAAATACAAAATACAATACAATGTGACTTCAGTAACTGTAAAAATTGTGCTTTCAAACCTTTGTGAAGAACTGCAGTATTTGATTTGCTAAAACACTTTTAAAGCTTGCACTGCATCTTAGTATAGCAAATAATTTACTTTGCTGTAATAGAGAAACAATTCAAAATTTTATTGGGGGAACAAAATTATTAGACTCACTGAAACACTTCAAAAAACATCAAGAGATTTCTGATGATTTGGAACATTTCAGTACACTGTGACACCAGCAACTGTACAACATTTTCAGAAAAGTGTGATAATGTAGGACAATAGTGTAGCCAGGTGTTGGGCTACAGCAATATGGAGAAGGAGACATTGCCTTTTATTATTCTCTCCCTCTACAGGGATACTGTTGTTATGCTTCACCATTCTCCTTTGACCAGCAGGGGAGAGCTAAAGCCAAGCAAGCCTTTAGACATTTATGCAGAGTGCTCAGCATCCTGGAAGTAGTAGTTTGAGATGGCAGCTATATAATGGGACAAATGGACTCTTTACACTACAGATCCCAATAGGCACTGTACAGTAGGAGTGAAAAGATGATTTTTATCAAACTGCCCAGGAAAGTTCTTCCTCTTGGCACCAAGAGAGTTGTCTGGATATTCGCCTGCCAGCAGAAGACCATACCAGCGCAGATCCGAGTCTGAGAGTGGAAGTGAGGACACCCGGGAGCAGAGCAGCACTGCTGATATCAAAGCACCTGCACCACTGTCACAAGAAGACTGCAGTGTCCACTCGCCCTCTGATCCACCCCCCTCATCACTGGTGGCTTTCAGGGAGAGACCTAGGGTGCCCCTCTTTTACAGTGAGAGGTCACTGCAGCATCCCGGGGATGGGTGAAAGGGCTATTCACCAATTTCTGGTACTGCTAGCAGGGACCGAGTCACTGAGAGCAGGACACCAAGTGTACCCAATCCATACTGCACCCATACTGCACTCTGCACCACGCTTATTCCAAACCTAGACTGCACCTATTGCAAACCTATACCACATTATATCAAACCTTTACTGCATCTGAACAGCATCTACCTTGCACCTGTGCCAAGAGTAAGCCATACTTATACTGTACCTATACTACATGCAGGTTTACTGGGATTTTAGTTAGGTGCCCCAAGACTCCTAAAGGGCCTCAATGATAGCCTGCAGAAGAAAATTTCAAAGGACCACCCCTCCCATAATTATTTTGCAAGTCCCCTTTTCTTCCCCTTCCCTCTCTGCTACCATCCTCCTTCTCTTTTGGAGAGTGCATGCACAGTCTGTCTAGGACTAGCATTGCTGCCATAAATGCACTCTGGCTGTATAGTTCCAGCACTCGGCAGATTAAACTTCACTACTGCTCACAGCTGCATTTGAGGTGGCCTTGCTACTGTTTATGCTGATCTGGACACCAAATGTCACCTTATGCCTAGTCCTTACTGTAAATCACTTTGTATGCCAAATTGTGTTAGTGGCGGGGTGTGGACAGGATGTGAGCAGGACTGGATGTGCAGCGCTGGAGCTCTTATCCTGTATTGTCTCCTACATGTTCCATCGACCTCAAATTCCTCTCCTTCTGGATCGGGAACCCTATTACAACACTCGGGCACCCAATGGGTACCATATAAGGTTTGTCAATGTCATCCAGCAAGCCATGCACTACCCAGTCCCAGGTACTCCCCACCCTTCTTTTTCCATGGTCAACTTGACCACACGGACAGTCATAGCAGCCATGTCTGTTGGCACGTAGACCTCCCCGAACACCGGCACTGATGGGACCCCATCCACCGCAGACCTCCTGGCAACGATCATGGCTTATGAAGAGCCCCTAACAGCCAAGATAGATTTCCAGGCAATGGACATTAGTCTGCTTCAGCATGATCTGGACAAATTCCACTCCAGGGTCTCGGAAGTGGAGGATCGCATTTCTGAGGTAGAGGACATGGTCCGTAAGGACTCCAGAGATCTCTGGGCCATCCTGCTGCAAGTTAAAGCCCTACAAGAGAAAGTGGCTGACACAGAAAACTGACTGAGAAGAAACAACATCCGCATCCTTGGCCTTCCCTTACCGGTTGAGGGAAACAAACCAATGGAGTTTGCTGAATAACTGCTAACTTCCCTCTTTGACCTTGCCAATATGCCAGCCACGGTTGTGGTGGACCGTGCCGACAGGGTGCCTCCAACTCCCCCTGTTCCGGGGGCTCCGCCGAGGTCCTTCCTCCTTCGTCTGCTAAACTACTGTGCCCAGGACCAGATCCTAACGCCAGCCCATGTCAAGAATTCCATCACCTATGAAAACACTAAGCTCCTACAATTCCCTGACAACTCACCAGAGATCCAACAGCACTGCAGATCCTTCACTAAGACCCACAAACAACTCTGGTAAAAGGCATCAAATTCAGCTCCTCTACCCGAGCAGGTTGTGCTTCACGGATGGGGACCAGGTCCGATTCTTCAACACCCCAGAGGCTGCCTCTGACTGGCTGGACACTCGCTAATGGCCTCCTGGTCCATAGGCCTCTGCTCTCATCTGTCATGTGTTTACCAGCACAATCTCTTTTTTCCTTCTTGAACTGATTTTTTTCCTACAGCTTTCTCCTTTCTGATGGCCGAGCTCACAGACGTCTTCTACCAGTGCCTTCTGACTTTCGAGTTCCTCTACAGGGGCTCCAGCCTGTTTTCCCCTGCCTTTGCTCAGTGGATCATATAGCTAGTATTTCAAAAATCATGCAGTGTTGCTTCCACCATAGTGAGAGTATTACACTGCTCCCAGATTCTCTGGGCATTCCTCCCTTTCTCCCTGTGAACATCTCCTGACCTTCAGAACCTACCCTCATTAGGGATCTTGGCTTCTGCACTTCCACAGGGACTACCACTGGACATAGTACTTTAGCTTTTGCCAGTTCTTGTTTTTGTTTTTGGATATAGGCCCTTACCGTTCTCTCTTCTTAGTATTTTTGAAGATGAGGCTTGGACTGGGCCTTTGCACTCCAGTGCAAAGGGACTGTTATATTATGTATTGTCTGTTTTTTGGTGTTGGCCTGGCTCAGTTTTGCTGCTTCTTGGATGTCCATGCCACCTATCGGCAATGCCCCCAGCATACCTACTCTCTCCTCATGGCTTCACAGGCTGGTGACTCATTTATGGTCATGTCCTGGAATGTTCTTGGCCTCAATTCCAAATAAAAAAAGGGATTTGCTCTTCCAGTATATTAAATCGCATGCTCCCCACATATTTTTACTCCAAGAAACTCATCTCATGGGCAGTAAAATTCTAGCCTTGAAAAAATCTTGGGTCCAAAAGGCCTTCCATGCTACATATTCTACATTTGCTAGAGGGGTCTCAATTTTGATAAACAAATCTTTCCATGTGTGGTCGAGGTGATTCATATGGACCATCAGGGTAAATATGTCCTAGTGGTGTTCATTGTGTGGGGCACGCAATATCTTGTTGCACTGTATATGTAAATAAGAACAAAAGAAAGTTCACCAACCTTGTGTATTACCTCAACAATAAAAGTGATTTTATTAAAATAAGATATATACTCACAAACATAGCAATATAAAATGCATGTAATTTCCAAGAGTGGATTACAAGTGTTCAAGTAGCGTGCGAATCCCACTGGAAGGGAGACTATCTGTAGAAGTCTGACGCGTTTCTAAGGGAGATCCCTTCTTCCTCAGAGCCAACATGATAGAGATTGCCCTCTTCTATATATACAGTATATGACATTTGTGTAAACACTCCCATATGGGCTGGATATGTCAGAAAAAGGGGGAGGGGTGTAGGTATCAGGGTAAACATACTTTAATGAAAGAAAGTGAAACAGGTACAGCATACAGACTGCACTAATCCATACAAGCAATATTATAAGTCAAATTCTTATATGATAAGATGGACCATTACAGCGCACAAAAAGCATTAGAAAACTTTAAACAATTTTAAACTTTGTTTACACACAGGTTTCTCCCCTGTCAGAGTTACTCGGCGATCGCCAGGTGCTGGAGGGGAATCTCTGGCCGGGACCCGGTGATTGACATCCCTAGCCACCAATGGCAGCGCGGGTAGGGCAGCGCTCGCACACACTCCCTAAACAGAATTGCAAATCATGTATATATACATGATTTTGCGCAGCCTGCTGCCCTGTAGCAGTAGTTCTACTATGGTGGTGGGCAAGCGATTAAAAGTCCCAATATATATATATATGGGGGTTTTTTTGTTTTCCTATTCACAACTGGGACGATTGCAATATTGTTCTTGGCTCTCACCTCTGGCTTTATTTAATGCAGGTCCATTTTTTTGTTTGTTGCTGTGTTTGAGCATCCTATTTAAAATAAATAAGCTTCCTTAATGCAATACATGTTAATGTATAATACCTCATATTAACAAGCATTTGGTAATGCATGGCAACAGACCATATTACTGAAAGGGGGGGTTTAGTATTTTTATGTTTATTTCATTTTAATTGATTGATGGGATCTGTATCCTATGAGCTAAAAATTTTCCTTGCTGATGATTGTTGGTTATATGCACATTACGTTTTACCTCATTAAAGGGTTATTTTACCCCTTTAAAAAATAAACAATATATAAGCTAATACACCTTGTAGACTTGGATCCTTGGGAACACAGAACATTGCATTACACCCTATATAGGCAGTTACCAGTATCTTTGATGAATCAGAGCAACCTAGGGGTCTGCGTTCCAATTCCTGAAAGGATGGATGGTTCTTCTTCTCTACTTGACATGAATTTAGAGGAGCAGAGATTTCCCTAATCACTGGTATTCAGAATAGAAGTCAAGCAGTGATGTAGACCAGCAGTGCCGTTTTGCACTCTCAAAATGTAATAGATGATTAGTCAAGGGGCTGTGCTTAATGCTCCAAACCTTAACATCACCTACAATGCAGCCAAAGTGAGGTAAGGAAAGAAATATGTTTATAATAATAAAGTACATGGCCTGAAACTGAGCGAAGCTAAGGGGAGGGCCAGCATGACTGGGGCTTGCAGACGAGGCGGAGATTTGAATAGGCTGGGAGTATATTCATTAGGTGAGGTGGTTGCTCACCTGATTGGAGTATTTTAGTAAGAGGGTGGTCTTTCCAGGATGAGAAGAGGGGTTGGGACTTGTCGGGTGTAAGTCGAAACTTGTGCCAGCATGAGTTTTCTCCCGCCCTCCCTCCCTGGACCTGTTTCGTTGTTTTTGTTTTGTGGTTTCTTGTTCTTGGTTTTGTCCTTTGTGTTTGTCTTGTCCTTTGTTTTTTTTGGCTTCTTTTGTTTTGTTTTCTTTCATTGATTTGAATTATGTGTCTTGAGGTGCTTGCGTTTTGTTTTGTCATGGCAGCTTGCAGGGGTCAATGGGTCTTTGAAGGCGGTGCTGAAATGACAATGTTGTGGATTATGGGTTGGGCCCATCACAGGTAAGGGTGTTCCCTCCCAATTAAAAAGTTACCTTGGTAAGCTTGTAGTTAATGGGCTGTATATGAGACTACATAGCTGTAGTATTGTCCCCGAGATGGTGTAGTAGTGGCTGTGGGCCTTTTCATATGGTGTCAGATACAGCCGAGTTATTTATGTGATAAGCAGTGCCTTTGAAGACCTTGGACCAGGTTGGGATCATTACTGTCAGTTAATATTTTGATTGTACTGTATTAAGTGTTATGTAATAGTTATGTTAAATAAATGGGCTGCTATGGTCGTTTTTGACACCAAAAAGGAGAGTTGCGTGGTTATTTCAGGTGGGAGAAGGTTGTGGGGGTGGTTGTTTTATTGGTTAGGTGGTAAGTCATAGCCTCGATATTCTGCATGTCCCTCAGTCATGCTTTTTAAAGTTCCCCATCAATACTATTCTTGGTTAAGGTTACACCATTATAGAAAACAAAACTTGATTAATGATTATTATTAACAAATTTGCATTAATCAAAGTTAATGGGCAGCAACTGTACACATTTTCACTTTTCTATCATTTCTTTATTTGAATCAAAAAGTTGCTTTTTCTTGGGCATAAGTTATTAACCTTATCACTAACAGGTGTGTGTCTTGCTTCTTCCATTTCCATCAAAATCACAGAGTAATCAGTATGTATGGCCTTGGGGGAGGATCAATATAGAGGAGCTGACTTTATTGATTTAACAGTGATCTTTGATCCTGCGATTCACCAGCACACATTGCTATTCTGTTGGCCTTTGGTGTTCTGAGAGAAGCAGTGGCAGAATGGTTGTTTAATTGTGCTACTGTATGTCAGATGTAAATAATGATCAAAATAGAGTCATGTTAAGGTCAATACTTAATCTTTCCAAACGCATTCAGCTCCTTCACAATTCCTGAGTGAAAATACAAATTGTATTGGGTGTCATCACTTTGTGTGTCTTTCCATTGACTTCTTATTGGAATCTCTGCTCTATGCTGTTATCTCATTTTTGTTATTTTTTACTTTCATTTAGTCAATATAATAAAAGATTTTACTTAGTGTGATAAATTGAATGTTTAATGTTATGTTACAAATAAAATATCAAGTCATTTTTTTTTAAAGAGAGGTTATTTATTTCTGAGTACAGTATTTTGTCAAAACAATATCTCAATTGTTTAGGCAATTAAAATGATTAATTGTGAAGTGTAGTCCCAAACAAAAGTGAAATGTAGAAGTATATAAATAAAGACTTTATTTATTTGTATAAGTTTGCATCAAAAATATACTCCCAGAATAACTGAAAGGGAACGCCAATGGAAAAGAATATCAAATGTTGTTTTTTAACACAAGAGGCATGCCATAACTGTTTTATCACTTACATACAATGATTATTATTTTTTCTTTTTTTTTTTTCAAGCCTTCTTTAAGACATTTACAAAATTATTATTATTATTATACAAGGATTTATATAGCGCCAACAGTTTGCGCAGCGCTTTACAATATAAGGGAGACAGTACAAATACAATACTTTCAGTACAGAAGGAATGTGAGGGCCTTGCTCGTGGAGCTTACAATCTAAAGGAAGGGGGAGGTGATTCAAAAGGTGATAGCTATGGGGGATGATCTGGTGGAGGTGATTCAATTACAGTTCTTAGGTGGAGGTGGGGTAGGCTTCCCTGAAGAAGTGAGTTTTCAAACATCGCCTAAAGGCAGACAGGGTGGGGGCTGACCGGACATGCTGTGGTAGGGAGTTCCAGAGCATGGGAGAGGCTCTGGAAAAGTCCTGGAGGCGAGGGTGGGAGGAGGTGATGAGCTAGCTAGAGAGGAGGATATCATGGGAGGAACGGAGTGGGCGATTTGGGCGGTATCTGTGGATGAGGTTGGCGATGTAGCTAGGGGCAGTGTTGTGGATGGCTTTGTAAGCTGTGGTTAGCATTTTGAATTTTGTATGTTGGGTTAGTGGAAGCCAGTGGAAGGATTGGCAGAGAGGGGCAGCAGTCGCTGATTGGTTGGTAAGGTGTATGAGTATAGCAGCAGCATTCATAATAGGCTGAAGGGGGATAGCCTGTGTAGCGGTAGACCAGTGAGGAGATCAGTTGGCCCAGGGAGGAGGTATAGAGAGAGAAAAGGAGGGACCCGAGAACAGAACCTTGGGGTACCCCAACCGAAAGAGGAAGCGGAGCGGAGGAGGAGGAGTTGTATGCGACACTGAAAGTGCGCTGAGAAAGGTAAGAGGAGAACCAGGAGAGAGCAGAGTCATGGAGGCCGATGGAGTGGAGTTTACTGAGGAGGAATGGGTGGACAAAAGGCAGCGGAAAGGTCAAGGAGTATGAGTATGGAGTAATGGCCGATGATTTTACCAGTTAGTAGGTCATTAGTGAGTTTTAGTAGGGCAGTTTCTGTGGAATCTTGTGGGCGGAAGCCAGACTGTCGGGGATCAAGAAAGTTGTTGTTGGTGAGGTAGCAGTTCATACGGTTGTGAACAAGGCGCTTGAGAAGCTTGGAGGCAAACGGGAGCAGGGAGATGGGTCTTAAATTATTTAAGCAGGTGGGGTCCAGCGAGGGTTTTTTGAGGATGGGGGTAACCAGTGCATGTTTGAGTGGGGAGGGAAAGGTGCCCATGGAGAGCGAGAGGTTGAAGATATGGGTTAGAGAGTTTAGGATACAGCAGGAAGGAGGCTGCAACAGTCGTGAAGGGACAGGATCCAGGGGACAGGTGGTGAAGTGGGTCTGTCAGGGAAGGCCTGCCCATAGTGCAGGTGAAGTTCCGCGGAGCACAAATAGGCACATGCACAGAGTCCTTACCAGTCAAACAGATGTGCAGGGACTTGGACATAGGCGCGAGCATGCGCACTCGCGCGCGCCTGTCACTAATGCTGGCGCCAAAAGGGCTATTTAAACTGGCTGCAGTAGTTGTCCCATTGCCATATGTCTTTTCCCTGCTTGTGTTCCCTGTTTCCTGTGATTGACTCCTGATACCGAACCAGCCTGTTCCTGATCTCCGCTTGATTGCTTCCTGCCCTTACCTCTGGCTTGTCTTGGATTATTCTTCTGTCTCTGCTCCTGTCTGATTGATCTTCCATTGCTGACCTGGCCTGTGACCTGACTACTCTTCCTCCTGCCGTTGTAAGCCTAATCTGCGCTCGAGTATCCATCCATCCGGCACAGCTACATCAGAACCCTGCTCCTTGCCTGCAACTCATCAGCTCACCTGCTATTACTGGACTGATTTCAGGCACTCATATCCCACCGTGCCCCTGCGACTGCTGTCTCACCATTAGAGATGAGCGAATCGAACTTGGCGAAGTGGAATTCGTTTCGAATATTAGGAAAAATTCGATTCGCGCCGAATCCGAAAATTAGCAAACTTCGGATGCACGAATCGAATTTTCCCCGATCGGCCGATTTTCATCCCTTCTACAGCCGGCAAAAAGTGTCCCTGCAGAGAGCTCCGCTATTTCTGACAGTTCTCTGACAGTTCCTTCACATTTACAGCGGTTGAAACATTGTATCTATTTGTTTCCATTTAGGATACAGTCAGAAACAAATAGATACAATGTTTCAACCGCAGTAAATGTGAAGGAACTGTCAGAGAACTGTCAGAAATAGCGGAGCTCTCTGCAGATACACTTTTTGCTGTACTGGAATTCTTCTTATTTTCATCCTACTTCTTCTTCTTCTTCATCCTCATCCTCATCCTCTTCTTCTTCATCCTCATCCTCTTCTTCTTCTTCTTCATCCTCATCCTCTTCCTCTTCTTTGTCTTCTTCATCCTCATCCTCTTCTTCATCCTCATTCTCTTCTTCTTCATCCTCATCCTCTTCTTCTTCATCCTCATCCTCTTCTTCTTCTTCTTCTTCTTCTTCATCCTCATCCTCTTCTTCTTCTTCCTCATCCTCTTCTTCATCCTCATCCTCATCCTCTTCTTCTTCTTCTTCTTCTTCATCCTCTTCCTCTTCTTCTTCTTCTTCTTCTTCTTCATCCTCATCCTCTTCTTCTTCTTCATCCTCATCCTCTTCTTCTTCTTCCTCATCCTCATCCTCTTCTTCTTCTTCTTCTTCATCCTCATCCTCATCCTCTTCTTCTTCTTCTTCATCCTCATCCTCTTCTTCTTCATCCTCATCCTCTTCTTCTTCTTCTTCATCCTCATCTTCTTCTTCTTCTTCTTCTTCTTCATCCTCTTCTTCTTCTTCTTCTTCCTCATCCTCTTCTTCTTCTTCCTCATCATCATCCTCTTCTTCTTCATCATCCTCATCCTCTTCTTCTTCTTCCTCATCCTCATCCTCTTCTTCTTCTTCATCCTCATCCTCTTCTTCTTCTTCTTCATCCTCATCTTCTTCTTCATCCTCATCCTCTTCTTCTTCTTCTTCTTCATCCTCATCCTCTTCTTCTTCTTCTTCTTCTTCCTCATCCTCATCCTCTTCTTCTTCTTCTTCCTCATCCTCATCCTCTTCTTCTACTTCTTCATCCTCATCTTCTTCTTCTTCATCATCCTCATCCTCTTCTTCTTCTTCTTCTTCATCCTCATCCTCTTCTTCTTCTTCTTCTTCTTCTTCCTCATCCTCTTCTTCTTCTTCTTCTTCTTCTTCTTCTTCTTCCTCATCCTCTTCTTCTTCTTCTTCTTCTTCTTCTTCTTCTTCTTCATCCTCATCCTCATCCTCTTCTTCTTCTTCTTCTTCTTCATCCTCATCTTCTTCTTCATCCTCATCCTCTTCTTCTTCTTCTTCTTCTTCTTCTTCATCCTCATCCTCTTCTTCTTCTTCTTCCTCATCCTCTTCTTCTTCTTCTTCATCATCCTCATCCTCATCCTCTTCCTCTTCTTTTTCTTCTTCTTCATCCTCATCTTCTTCTTCATCCTCATCCTCTTCTTCTTCTTCATCCTCATCCTCTTCTTCTTCTTCTTTTTCATCATCCTCATCCTCTTCTTCTTCCTCATCCTCTTCTTCTTCTTCTTCTTCATCCTCATCCTCTTCTTCTTCTTCTTCTTCTTCTTCATCCTCATCCTCTTCTTCTTCTTCTTCATCCTCATCTTCTTCTTCTTCTTCTTCATCCTCATCCTCTTCTTCTTCTTCTTCTTCATCCTCATCCTCTTCTTCTTCTTCTTCCTCATCCTCTTCTTCTTCATCCTCATCCTCATCCTCTTCTTCTTCTTCTTCTTCTTCATCCTCATCTTCTTCTTCATCCTCATCCTCTTCTTCTTCTTCTTCTTCTTCATCCTCATCCTCTTCTTCTTCAATTGAAGCTGCTTCTGCTCCGCCACTCTGCCATTGGACTCTTGATAGTTGTCTCCCCACACTGCTGCTGGGGGGACTTTTTAACATAGGCCTCTGTATGGCCTTCAATTTAAGCTGCTTACGCTTCGCCACTCTGCCATGGGCCCCTGTACCGCCTCCTCATGCTGCTGCCAGGTCCAGAGTGTGTCATGGGTCCCTGTACGGCCTCCCATTGCTGCTGTCTCCATCGCCACACTCTGCCATGTGCCACTTTCAGGTCTCCTCACACTGCTGGTGGGTTCCATTTTGTCATAGGGTGCTGTATGGCCTCCCATTGCTGCTGCCTCCACCGCCACACTGTGGCTCCACACTCTGGTTTTGGCCCCGTGACTGCCCAAATGAGTGAAGTGTGCGGTGATTCTAAGATCGACGGCACTCATCTGCATGTCATACTGACTGACAGTATTATTTCTCTTCCCCTGCAGACTCCAAGGGCATTTAAATTAAAGGTACAGTGTTCTGCACTAATATAAAGGCTCTCTGAAGCCTAGAAACCCTTTTAATAAGTTAAATTTGCAGCGAATAAATTCGCATCGAATCAAATTTTTTCCGCAAATTCGGCGAATCAGCCGAATCGAATTTTTGAATAATTCGCTCATCTCTACTCACCATCAGCAGTCCTTGAGCCGGAGTTGTACGGGAAGCCTGCCTCTTCACGTCAGGCTCACTATCCAGGTACGTGACAGGGCCTTGGAAAGGAGTTCAGTAACTTCCTTGGTGGTAACAGGGTCGAAGGAGGATAGTGTTGAGTTTGGTGTTGGGCCTGGTATGTTGGTTAGAGGAGGAAGCTTGACACTGGAGATCTCATCACAAATTGTGTCGATCTTCTTCTTGAAATGACTGGCAATCTCCTGTGCAGTAAGTAAGTTGCTGGGTGGAGGCAGTGGGGGGGTGGAGTAAGGAATTAAGGGTAGAGAAGAGTTAACAAGGATTAGATGAGAGGGTCTTGATGAGAGTGTTATAGTAGGTTTGCTTAGCAGCGTGGAGGCTGGAGTTGTATTTGAGAAGAGCGGATTTGTAGAGAGTAAAGTCTTTCAGGGATTTAGTTTTACGCCATGCTCACTCAAGAGTGCGGCTGCATCTCTTGAGACTTCTGGTGTCATCTGTTTGCTAGGGTTGTGACAGGCGAGGCCTGGTTCTGTGTATAGAAAGAGGAGCAAGAGCATCCAGGGAGGATGATGGATAGTTGTTGTAGGCAGATGTGGCCAGCTCTGGGCAGGACAGGGATGCAATTTCATAATAGAGGCGCTCAGTAGCGGAGTGGAGAAGGTCAGGGCTGAGGTAATGGTTTGCTGGTTGGAGGCATGGGAGGTAGGAGGCAGGGAGAGTGTAAAGCTGATAAAGTTGTGATCAGAGAGAGGAAAAGGGGTGTTAGAGAGGTTACAGGGAGTGCATAGGTGGGTGAATACAAGGTCCAGGGTGTTGCCATTGGAGTGGGTGGTGGATTGTGACCATTGTGTTAGGTTAAAAGAGGAAGTTAGGTTGAGTAGTTGAGAGGTGGCAGGGGTGTGAACATTGATTGGGATGTTAAAGTCACCGAGGATGATGGCAGGCACCTCAGAGGAGAGAAAGTACGGTAGCCATGCTGAAAAGTCAGTGAGAAAGCGTGAAACTGTGCCCGGGGGCCGGTAGATGACTGCGATCCTCAGACAAACAGGAGAAAAGAGATGAATACAGTGCACTTCAAAAGAGCGGAGGGACAGAGACAGAGGGGCAGGAAGAACCTGGAAAGTGCTTTGTGGGGAAAGAAGAAGTCCGACTCCGCCCCCTTTTCATCCGCTGGGTCTGGGCGAGTGAGTCCAGAGGAGGCTGCCATGCGAGAGTGCAGCTGAGGAGGCAGAGTTGGAATCCTGGAGCCAGGTTTCAGTAATAGCAAGAAGGTTGAGGGAGTGGGAGAGGAAGAGGTCATTGATAGTAGAGAGTTTGTTAGAGGCTGAGCGGGCATTCCAGAGGGCACATGGGTGGGAGGGGTGGGTGCGTGGAAGCAGGGGAATTGAGATGAGAGAGTGAGGGTTGCGGTTATGGCCAGATAGGGTTGGCTGCTGCTTCTGTGGGTTGGAGTTTGATGGTGGAGGGCCAGGGTTTGGGGCAATGTCTCTAGAAGTTAGTAGGAGTAGGAGGGTGAGGGAGGTGAGGTGGGATCGAGATTTATATGAGGACAGATGCTGCAGTGCTTTTGGAGCGTTGACATTATGTGGACCAAGAGAGAGCAGGAGATAAGTGCAGTGATATTCAGAGGGCAGAAGTGAGGGTGATATGTACAAATTGTGTGGTGGGGAGGAGGGGTAAACAAGAGAGAGTTTGAGAAGAGAGGGCATTATAGCAACAAAGAGGGTTAGCAAGGGCATGCTGGAGAGAGGAGAAATAACAAAGGAAGGCTGACAGAGAGAGGTAAGAGCACATGCAATCTACTTGAGGTGGAGCACTAATGTTTGTACTTGCCTTAGTTAAAGTACTTTGCGCAAGGAATGCCAACCTGCCCTCGCCAGCCGTACCATGGACTGTACTGAATTTATACTTGAATGGACAGGAGGAGGGTTAGGCAATCATTCAATTAAGAGCTAATAAATGACACATGGGGGATGTGTTCTGCCCTAACAAATTGCAAGCAGGATGGACACAAGATAAGGCAAGGTGTTTGATCTCAGCTAAGACACTTCATACAGGCAAGTATACACAATAGTTACAAAGAAAACAGAAAAAATCTAACATAGCAGATAATTTCAGGCATGCAAAGTAGCTTACCGATTGAGAGAGCAGTGGAAGCAGTGGTTACTAAGGGCAACAGGAGGCGGTTGTCAGTTGCAGGAAGAGCAGGAAGTTTCAGAGGGCGATGGAAGCAGTGGTTACCTGGAGATCAGAGGAGAGATGATGAGAGGATGTTGAGATGTTCCCTTGTTGCCATGTTTAAAGTGCCATGTACTTAGCGCCGTAATGCGTACTTTGCGCCAGGAATGTCAACCTGACCCTCGCCAGCCATCCCATGGACTGTACTGAATTTAACATGTATTCTGACTTTATGATGCTTATGAAGATAAGAGAACTTTTGTCCTTTACGTTTGTTGGTAGTGACCTTCATGTATTTGATTATAAAGTGAGTTTAAAAAGTTTTTCTATAGAAAACATAAAAATAGCAGCACATTTTGCAGAGGTCGAGCATTCTTGCAACAGTGCAGTCTTCAGGTGTCTAGTTTGAGTTCTACTAGGTTGGTATGCTTTGGGGAATTTGACTTTATTGTTCAAAAATCTGAAGCATAAAGTTATAAATATTAAAGAAAGAGTAGATTATGCAAAGTTGATTATGTTGATTTTGCACCTTTCACAAATGTTATGACAATACGCAAAATGGCCACATTTAACTAATAACCTACAGGGCACTTATACCCCCTTCCTGCCCAGGACAATTTCCAGCTTTCAGCGCTGTCACACTTTGAATGACAATTGCGCGGTCATGCAACACTGTACCCATATGAAATTTGTATCATTTTTTGTGACAGATAGAGCTTTATTTTGGTGGTATTTAGTCACCTCTGGGTTTTTTATTTTTTCTTAAACAAACCAAAAACCACTGACAATTTTGAAAAAAAAAAAGTTTTTTCTTAGTTTTTGTTATAACATTTTGTAAATAAGTGATTTTTTTCCTTCACTGATGTGCGCTAATGAGGCTGTAGTGATGGGCACTGATAGGCTGCACTGATGGACACTGATAGGTGGCACTGATGGGCACTGATGAGGAGGCACTGGTAGGTGGCACTGATGGGCATTGACAGGCATCACTGATGTGCACTGAAAGGAAGCACTGATATATGGCACTGATAGGCGGCACTGACTGGCACTGATAGGCGGCACTGATTTGCACTGATAGGCGGCACTGATATGTGGCATTGATGTGCACTGGTAGGCATTGATATGTGGCATTGATGTGGCACTGATGGGCACTGGCAGGTGGCATGGATGAGCACTGACAGCTGGCATTGATGGACACTTGACAGGTGGCACTGCTGGGGCTACACTGATCATCAGGGCACACTGATCATCAGTGCCCTGATGATCAGTGCACATGTCCCCTCCGAGGAATGCTGATTACCAGCTCTCATCTCTTCACGAGCTGTCAGCGTGATAACTAGTGGGGAGAGAAATGCCGACCGGCATTTCCCTGTTTACATGCGATCAGCTATGACTGGACACAGCTGATCACATAACCGAGCCGACATCTTTGGCTCTTTCTGTGGATCGTGGATGCATGGTGAGAATGGGAGGACGTCATATAAGAGAACCGCCTTGCGTCCGTCATTCGACTATATGGCAGCGGGAGGCGGTTAAAGATGCCATGTGGAAACTTACCGCTAAGATCCCTTTTAAAAGTTGTTGAATAATGACTTGAAACTAATTGTGTCTTCAAAGCTGAACTCTTGTTAGAAATTACATTCAGTTTATTATCAATAAATTTAGAGACTACCCCCTCATTTAATAGAAAATATAAAAATACCAACAACTTTTGCAGAGGCTGAACATTCTCCCAAATATGCAGAGCTTGTAGATGTCTAGTTTAGGTTTGACTAGGTTAGTACTCTTTGCGGAATTTGACTGTACTGTTCAAAAATGTAACACATAAAGCTAATATAACGAAGGGTAGATTATGCAAAGCTGATTACGTTGGTTTTGCACCTGTCCCTTTTCCTATTAAGTGCAAAGTAATCAGTTTTTCCTACATGATGCTTGCTCCCAAACGTAACAGGTTCAGCCAAAACTTTTTTATTGTTTTGGATAGAGTGAAACTGAAATTTTCCTCTGGCAATCGTATGATAATTTAATGCTTCATTTTGACACTGGGAATAACACTGAATGTATAATATTGTATTGGGATTTAAGTAAATGTAAATCTATGATACCAAGCATGCACTGGTGAAAGAATAAATAGTAGAAATGTATAAAACTTTGTTTTATAGGGCTCCAGCCCAGTTATCTTTTGATAAGATTTTTGCAGGAATGTATTATATTATAAATCAATACATGGGTATTGTATTAGTATGGATAGTGAATAAGTGGTCAGGACCACTAATAATACCTGAGTATTAAGATTAAGATATTTGTAAATACCTAAAACGATACTGTTAATAAAATTGCACATATGTTTAGGTGGACCTATCTATTAAAATGTTACATAATGGAGGTTCATGTGCGGCAAGCCAAGATGGCAGAATTCCAGTGTTCTGTAGCGACTCTGTCTTTTCAGTCTCCCAATCCAGTTATGCTTGCCTTCTCTAGCCTGGGAGACTTAGATTGCATCTCTCATCATTGGGCAGCACAGTGGCTAAATAGTTAGCACATCCACCTGGCAGTACTAAGGTTGTTGGTTTGAATCCCAACTACGGAACCACCTGCCTGGAGTTTGCATGTTCTCCCTGTGCCTGCATGGGTTTCCTCCAACACTCTAAAGATATGCTGGTATGTTAATTGGATCCTGTCTAAATTGGCCCAAGTATGTGTATGTATGAATGTACTGTAAGTTAGGGACCTTTGGTTGTACAGCGCTGTCAATTTACACAGTGCTTTACATATATATACTGTATATATTGTACATTCACATCACTCCCTAACCCTTAAGGGGTTAGAAACTGATGTGAATTTACAATATATACAGTAAATATATGTAAAGCACTGTGTAAATTTACAGTGCTATATAACTACCTGCAATAAATCTTCTCAACATGCCATATGAGTAAGATTGGGCTCCAGAAACTTGTCTTTTTGCCTCCACCACAGCCATGGCCTACTCACATGGAGTGCTACCTCTCCCACCCAGCATCCCTGGCCTCCATTCAAATGGACACACAGCTCTCTGACGACACCAAGAGCATGCTGCTACCCACAATTTTACCTCACCACCACCTTCTACATCTCAAGTGCCTTACCTTACAGCGGAGGTGCTGAACTACAAATTGCAGGTACTGTTGGGAAACATTACTCTATCAATATCTACGGAGGTGGGCAGGACAGCTCAGGAGCTGCGGAGAGAGATAGCTCAATTATGCGAGCATACAGGTCAGCTTTAAATGAAGTTTGATGGTGTTCCCACTTACTCAAATATTTGGGTGTTTGTATCATCCCATCATACCAAACATTATTTCAAGCTAATTTTACTCCTCTGTTTCAAGAGATTCGTAAATTGCTAAGACAATGGCATACCTATCCTATTTCATTCCTCCGCAGGATTATTGTACTGAAGATGTCAGTACTCCTGAAGCATCTTTATTTATTTGAAACATTGCCAGTTTCTGTTCCTATAATCCATCTATGTAGCATACATTGCTCCTTTACTAACTTTATTTGGCATGACAAGGCTCAAAGGATATCTAACTCTGTCCATTTCTGATTGCGATCTAAAGGAGGTCTTGGAGCCCCTGACCTATGTAAGTACTATTGTACTACACACTTGCACCGTATTCTCACTCGGTCAACCCTATGTGTCCCTAATTGGAGGAGTGAACTTAATTGGAGGTATATATACCAGATACACCCCTGTACTTTGATTTGCCCTGTGAACTCAACTGACTATCGTGTTCCTGACTGTCATATCTTGAAACCTATGCTTTTCACTCTACATGTCTGGCACACATGTGTACGAATATTTTCACTGATTTCTGTATGCTCTCTATTGATAAATGTTTTATACAATCTGGCTCTCCCAGACAGTTTGTCAAGGCCTCACATATAACCTTGGGTCCAAGCCACTGCCTTTCAGTTGAAACATTTGGTCAACCCAGTGACTAATAAGTTACGCTCTTTTCAAGAACTTGAAACTGTTAAAGACACCCAGATCTTTGTTTTACTCTTATCTACAATTTAAACACTATTTTTCCACCTTGGCGGCCACCTTAGGCTTAGAGTGCCCAACTAGCTTTGAGCGTATTTGTCTTTTAGGCCCCTGTAAACTAAAATTGATTACTTTTATTTACAAAGTTAATACAAAGTGATGCTATACACCTATCCAAGAACTTTCACCTTCACACGACAAAATGGGAGTGTGATTTCCAATGCACCATTCCACTACATGATTGGAACAAAGAAAATATTTACAAACGTATGATGCATTGGTATAAAATACCCAATATATTAAATGCTTATAACCCAAATATTTCTAAATTGTGTTGGAGATGTGGTATAGAGAGGGGGACCCAGTTCAGCATATTCTGGTCATGTTCTTTGATACAGTCCAACTGGGCTTTGGTAAAACTACTGTTAACCCAAATATTAGATGTATCCTTATCTCTGGACCCTATATACTACTTACTAGATTTGCAGATTAAAGATATTCCTAAATACACAAAACATTATCTACCCATGTTTTAACAGCTGCTTGATGTCTCATTCCTATACACCAGCAATCCACCACCCCTGCATCCTTAAGCCAACTTTTAGCTGTCATTGCTGATATTAGACATATGGAATATATGACTGCTGTCACACATAACTCATGAAAGCAGTTTGATAAAATTTGGGCCCTTTGGGACTATTCACATATGGTAAATCTCTATCTGTTGACAGCTCTCTTTGATATCAGCATCTATTTTACCTTTCTATGGGTCATGTTGTGCCACTGCCACTGATGTACGTTCTCCCCTCATATTGTATCATCATATTAAGCTTTCTAGACAGCAGATGCCACTTTTTCTATTTTTGTCTTATTCCTGTATACACTCATGATCTACAAGTACACTGTGATTGCTTTACCTGATCTGGTTCATTTGTCACAATGTCATACTAATGCTATGACTATGCTTTTCCAGTTTGCATTTATGCATATTTACTGATGATGTCCAAATATTCAAGTTGTTATGCTATGTAGCATTTTGGTTATTCTGCTTAGCCTCGTTGAGGTTTTTATTCTTTTATGTCACCTATGTTCCTGTTAACATTACCTTTCAATAACAAAAAAATTTCAATAAAACACAATTATTAAAAAAAGTTACATAATATTTATTAAGAAAGTCATTCCAATTTAATTGTTTTTGTGTTTTTTTCTCTTTCAGTTGAATGTAGAACATTCTGTTAGTAAGAATGTTTAACTAGCTGAAATCCTAAATCTTCCATACAGGACAAACAATAGAAGAACAGTAAGAATATTGACTTTTCACACTTTTCAGAGAGTAGATGATGAACCATGAGATAATTTAAATATGATTCTAGCAGCCCTAGTATGCATGAATGTTAGGGACCTTAGATTGTAAGCTTAGATTGTAAGTTCCTTGAGGGCAGGGACTGATGTGTATGTACAAAATAGCTGTAAAAGTGCTGCATAAATTGATGGAACTATATAATTACCTTTAATAAATAAAAACTTGGACACACATGGACACACATGTGAACTGATCGTGGTCTTTTATGAATTATCCCAGTAGGTTCTTCTCTCTCCATGTTGGGGACATGGAGGCAATCTTTGTGATTACTGAGTAGTATTCAACTGTAAGCATTGTTCATATACCTTTTGACAAAGTGCACTTATAGCTTTATACAGTCATGGCCGAAATTGTTGGCACCCTTGATATTTCTCCAGGAAATCATGTATTTCTCACGAAACGTATTGCATTAACACATGTTTTGCTATACACATGTTTATTCCCTTTGTGTGTATTGGGACAAAACAAAAAAAGGGAGGAAAGAAAGCAAATTCGACATAATGTCACACAAACCTCCAAAAATGGGCTGGACAAAAGTATTGGCACCCTTTCACAACTGCGGATAAATAAGAATGTTACAAGCATGTGATGCTCCTGTAAACTCACCTGGGGCAAGTAACAGGTGTGGGCAATATAGAAATCACACCTGAAAGCAGATAAAAAGGAGAGACGTTCACTTAACCTTTGCATTGTGTGTCTGTCTGTGCCACACTAAGCATGGACAACAGAAAGAGGAGACGAGAACTGTCTGAGGACCTGAGAACCAAAATTGTGGCAAAATATCAACAATCTCAAGGTTACAAGTCCATCTCCAGAGAACTAGATTTGCCTTTGTCCACAGTGCGCAACATTATCAAGAAGTTTGCAACCCATGGCACTGTAGCTAATCTCCCTGGTCGTGGACGGATGAGGAAAATTGATGAAAGATTGCAACGCAGAATAGTCCGGATGGTGGATAAGCAGCCCCAAACATGTTCCAAAGACATTCAAGCTGTCCTGCAGGCTCAGGGAGCATCAGTGTCAGCGCGAACTATCCGTCGACATTTAAATGAAATGAAACGCTATGGCAGGAGACCCAGGAGGACCCCACTGCTGACACAGAGACATAAAAAAGCAAGACTACAGTTTGCCAAAATGTACTTGAGTAAGCCAAAAGCCTTCTGGGAAAACGTCTTGTGGACAGATGAGACCAAGATAGAGCTTTTCGGTAAAGCACATCATTCTACTGTTTACCGAAAACGGAATGAGGCCTACAAAGAACAAAACACAGTACCTACGGTAAAATATGGTGGAGGTTCAATGATGTTTTGGGGTTGTTTTGCTGCCTCTGGCACTGGGTGCCTTGACTGTGTGCAAGGCATCATGAAATCTGAGGATTACCAAAGGATTTTGGGTCGCACTGTAGGGCCCAGTGTCAGAAAGCTGGGTTTGCGTCCAAGATCCTGGGTCTTCCAGCAGGACAATGACCCCAAACATACGTCAAAAAGCACTCAGAAATGGATGGCAAAGAAGCGCTGGAGAGTTCTGAAGTGGCCAGCAATGAGCCCAGATCTAAATCCCATTGAACACCTGTGGAGAGATCTTAAAATTGCTGTTGGGAAAAGGTGTCCTTCCAATAAGAGAGACCTGGAGCTGTTTGCAAAGGAAGAGTGGTCCAAAATTCCGGGTGAGAGGTGTCAGAAGCTTATTGATGGTTATAGGAAGCGACTGATTTCAGTTATGTTTTCCAAAGGGTGTGCAACCAAATATTAAGTTAAGGGTGCCAATACTTTTGTCCAGCCCATTTTTGGGGTTTTGTGTGACATTATGTCATATTTGCTTTTCTGCCTCTGTTTTATATTTGTTCCAATACATACAAAGGGAATAAACATGTGTATAGCAAAACATGTGTTAATGCAATACCTTTTTTGTGTGAAATACTTGATTTTCAGGAAAAATATCAAGGGTGCCAACAATTTCGGCCATGACTGTATATGCCATTTCTAATGTTGGTTTTAATATAATATAGAGATTTCCTTTCCCCAAAAATGTGAAATGTATACAGAAAAAGACTCCCTCTTTGTCCGTGGAAATTATACTTTGTTTACTTGAAACATTAACTGTTTAAAGTTATGGACAGCTTCTCAGCTGATACAGCATGCCTTCCATTCTGGAGTGCATGTTGAGACATCTGTATGCCACTTCCAGGTGTTCCCAAGACCAAGCCCCCAGCTGTGGTATCCCAGATGCCCCTTGTTCCAACCTGGAGTGCAACTTAGACCCCAAGGGCATACCCCAGTCAATCATGCCTGTGTCAACTGGTCAATTCAGCTGTAAGGCAGCAAGTCCACTAGAAAACTTGTCTCAAACATCACTATGGTCCCTTTAAGGGGATGAAAAGCACACCAGGGTTGCAATCTTAAGAATACACCAACATTATATAGTTATTGTACACCCAGTGAGATATATCTAATTATATCCAACATATTCTTTTAGGGCAACCTGGGAAGATGATGAACCTTCTTTATCAATCTCAATTTTGGTTGAACTCAATTTTGGTTAAAACTGGATGGACTTTTATCTTTTTTCAGCCAGACTAACTAAGTAACTACATAATCTTTAAATAAATTGTTTAAAACTAAATTGCACATTAAAGCCTGAAAGATTTCCTTTCATGTTGAAGATTTATTGGTCCTTTTTGTAGGATTATTTCATTTAAATCTCCACCCTCACATTTGGGTGGATTCTGTTAAGGGCTATAAACAATAGACTCCCCGGCCTATGTCATTTGTGGAGAGCTAAGTGTCTACCAATTGGTGTATCAAGATTACCACTAAAAATGGCATATATAGAGTTATGTAGTCACTTCCAGAAATGTTGATTTGCCTGTGTAGTAGACTCCACAATGGCACCATGATAAGTGGACAATTCCAGTTATGTGACAGTTCACAAAATGTTGTGGCATGTATTTTTTTCACACAAATGTTTTGACAATACGCACAATAGCCACATTTAAAGGTGCCACGTGGAAGCTTACCACAAGGATCCCTTTTAAAATTTGTTGAATAATGACTTGAAACTTGTCCTCATATATGAGCTCTTTTTAGAAATTAAATTCAGCCTATTACCAATAAATTTAGAGACTACCCCCTCATTTAATAGTAAGTGCTAATAATGCACTAGAATCTTATATAGTACATTTGCCTGGTTGCTGAATTTAGTAATTACATTTTCTTCTAAAATAACGCCCCTGGACTACTCTGAACTTGTGATACATTTGGATGTTACCTGCATTTTTAAATTCTTCCTACGTAGTACAATTGCACAGTACCCTAAAGTACTGTCCAATTGGAAAGCTATATATTGGTTGTCAAGGATGGAAACCATTGACAGGTAAAGTAGCACTGCCAGCTGCCTGTTTTATGAATGGTGAGGTTATAATATGCCACTGCCATATAAAAAAGAGGTGGGGTCTGCTGGGGGGCATCATTGGAAATTAACATATTTGGCCAGTGATACCTTGGGGATTCTAGTGAGTAGTAATACCATTGCTAAATGTTTCACTTCCCACTGCATCTGGAGGTTTGCTTGGCCAAAAACCCTTTGTACATAGTGCAGAGGTCTTCCCCATATAATTCTTTCTTAGACTATTTTCTCTGTTGGAAAAATTTTCTTTAACTCCTATGGTCAGTTTGCCTATTTCCTTTTAGGATTGAATGTTTGGGAATGTTATGTTAGCCTGGTGAAGAACATCAAAGGGAAACTGACATTTCACACATATTACAAACATTACAGGTGTTATTCATGATTATTGTGCTAATATTGAGACATTTGCAAAGGAATGTTTTTATATCTCAAAGAGCAAAGAGTGTGATGGCTACCCCTGGGAATATATATATATATATATATATATATATATATATAGCTTTACTAATATATGTTTTGCTCTGAAAACAATACATTAATAGGAAAAATACATATACAAAACACTACATACCCCCTTTATTAGAAAGCTTGCACCTTGGTGAAGAGTCATGTACTAAAATTAACACTGCGTATAAATTCACAACATTTAAGAAAAAAACTGTTAAGAAATGTGACCATCAAAAATGGCAGAGTAATAAAACAAATAGATCAAAATATACTGTAGTTGAGGTTATAGATCATAATGCCTATGTTTGAGAGTACATGCTAATGGCAGTAAAAAAAGGCCAGGGGTGGGTTGGTACTGTTCTATTTTAATAAATAATATTGGGGTGCTTTACTAAAGGTAAATACACTGTTCACTTTGCAAGTGAATTTGAACTTTGCAGGAGACTTTCCCTTTACGTACTTAATACAGTGAAAACTCACCTTGCACAAAATGCCAACTCATGTGCAAGAACAATAAAAAAAACATACTGGATGATGTAAGTAAACAGAACTTTACCTTATTATAAAGGGAAATTCTCTTGCAAATTGAACAGCCTGTATGCCTTTAGTAAATCAACCCTGTTTTGTATAGTCTCAAATACAGTTGTGTAGTGAATTATAGCCTAGAGTGAAGCATCATCCACTTCAGTTTGGGAAGTGGCACAGTGGCGTCCTGCCATGCTGTAATAGCAGCGTTACTATTTCTCTTAATTGGTGTCAATAACCCATTGAAAGACCTTTGACTTTCAAACATAATATTGATTGCTTAGTAATTGAGCTTAAAATGATAATTTCTGTTGGCTGCATTAAAAGTAAGAATAACACTTAAGGACAGGGGCGGACTGACAACTCACGGGAATAGGAGATCATGGGGCCCCTGTGTCCTTGCCCAAACTCAAAAAAGCCTATGAAAAAGGTACCAGGGGCATCTCATGGGGCCCCCTACTGACCCCAGGCCCTCGGGCAGTGCCCGAGTTTCCAAATGGTCAGTCCGCCATGCCCTAAGCGTAAACATGCTTCAGAAGGAACAGGAAAATAGTTACTGTGGACGAAAAGAACAATGGAGTGGGGAAAAATGCTTTTGATAAACTTTGAAAGCCAACCTACATCTCTATAAAAAACATAAGCCTTCAAGAAAACACTGAAATATCTACAGAGCTAAATAAAAAGGCAAATAATTCATGAATTCCCTGGAAAAAAACATGTTTCCCATAAACAGAAAAAGATTACCTTCACTAAAGAAATCAGAATTCTAGTTATCTGGTTGCCTGAAGGCATGAGCCTTCTGTAGTTTTGCCTTGTGATAAACATTTAGAAGCAGTGCAACATATCACGAAGTTTTCTATAGGAACTAAATATGTAGGGAGTGGAAGATGGAGACAAAATTACTCTCCATATCCTTTTGAACAAGATTTTACTGGTACCACACCCCTAATGAGAATTGTATTAAATAAGACCCTAACCAAGAAAAGCTAATGGGGCTTTAAAGGTACCAAACCATATAAATCAACATTAATTATACAAAAATGTAAAGACAATTAGTAAAATTGAACACCTTTTATTAGGTTAAAAAAACACCAGTAGGTGAAACATGATCATCAAACATATGCATGAAAAGACATAAAATACAGTTGATTAAACCGGTCACAGTGAATGTTACTGATGTCTTAGACGCGAAGAGGGCAACAAAAGCTAAATAAAAGGCTTACCAGTCAATGATACCAGCACACTCCCAGATGGCCCATGCAAAAGATAGGACATATCAATCGTATCTGGATGGAAAAAAGGGGGGCTTTCAGCAGCTAATGAGGAATGATCATCGGTGAGGAAAGGATCTAAATCAGCAGAATTGTCATTCTAGGGAATTACAAAGTACATTTGTCAGAAATGAATCCCCCAAGGAACCCCAACTACACCCCTACTCCCCATATTGTTATAAGTTCAAACCCTTCAAAGAAGGGGGGGGACAAAATATTTATTACAGATAATAATTATTGATCAAATCCCCATATCAGAATCAGCTTGGATAGATAAATAACATAGTACAAAAGTGTCTATAAATGTGTAAACCCAGGTCGATCCAAATCAAAATAGTACGTTGGCCAAGTATAAGTATTCCAAAAATGGGGTACCATAAGAGGCTAGGATTGTTTCCTGTCAAAGAAAGGGGGAGAGATAAACCTCACCCCTATTCCCCCTGTGTAGTCCTGGGTTGCATCAAGCCTACCAGGCTTTAAATAGCAGTCAATTGGCGCCAAAATGGTGGCGTTGGGGCTGTACTGCGCATGTGCAATGATGTCAGTGACGCACAGCGATGACATCATGTGCTAACAATATGACATATTTGTTGTTGTTATTGTTTATTATATCTCATAACTAATCTGGTTGTAGTGGTGATCCCTTTTATATTGCTGTTCAGTACCAGAAAAACAAGATCTGTGCAACAATGTTTGTTTGCCCGAGAATAGGCTTTTTTCAGTATTTTATTGGAATATCCATGAGCTAAAAGTCTCAGTCTAAGAGCATCGGCTTTCCGTTCATAGTCTTCCTGATTAGAGCAATTATCACTGTTCAACAGGTAAAAAGTTTTGGGCATAAAATTAGCTAATCTTACATAATTTTGGGGTGCTGAAAACGAAAATGACCCTAAAAAATGTTGATTGGCTCTAGTTTCCATGATATATTCACCCATCTAATGACGTAAGCCATTCAAAATTATGATGCAACTTCAGCCAGCATATTGCGCAATTGATACTGGTGACCAATAGAAAATTGCATGTATACTGAGATGATGCAATATTAGCCTTTAATTGCATCACTTCACTGCATAAAAGATGCAGTATCTGTAGCTGATTGTAGTTCGACAGCGTCTTTACATTTCGTTTTATGCTGATATAGGCTACTCAGTAATGCCTCGAACTTGTGTGAATAAAGCAGATAATTTCTGCTATATCTGCGGTGAAATAACTTTTATCTCACAAAAAAGGAGGATAACAGGAATTATTAAGAAAGCCTACAACTTGTATTTTGGCTGCAAGATAGGAGACCAGGACAAGAGCTGGGCACCACATATATGCTGCAATTCTTGTGGGACGGAACTGGAGCAATGGTTGAATGGAAAAAAGGCATCTATGCCTTTCGCTGTGCCAATGATTTGGAGAGAGCCAACAGATCATGTTAGTAATTGTTACTTTTGTATGGTGCCTCCAATTGTAAAAGGGCTAAATAAGAAGAAAAAGTTATCTGTGCACTATCCAAATATTCCATCGGCAATACGTCCAGTTCCTCATGGAGAGGGGCTACCAATTCCTAAAGCACCAGAATCCTTCGTGGTTGAGTCAAGTGAGGAAGAACCTGAAGCGTGTAGTCACGTGCAGTTGTAAGAGATTTCCTCGAATACAAGAGAAAAGTCAAGAGAAGCAAAACCGACACAAACTGAAGACAAAACTAGTGAGAATCCTAAGTATTAAAATGATTCAACTTAGCTTATGGCTATAATTTTTCTTGGTAATCCTATGCAATATATTATGCCATTTAGGCTTTGTTATGTGGTCAATATCACTTGCTTTATATTTGTGGAAAGACATCTAATATGATTACATATACATGATACATATAATTATTGTGCATTATGTAGTCATTACGCCTATAGTAGAAAACTTTCCGTTTACAGAAAAACTAGAGCCAATTGACAAATTTCATTGTTATATTTGAACTCAGAATGTGAAATTCATTAAGAAATGGATCCTTTTGTTTCCAAAACTGGCAAAAAATAAAAATTTGTTGAACAGTGTTACATTTAAGACGCAAGTATTGGCAAGTATTAGCTATATGGTATAGACTTCTATTATCCCTCTATTATTTTGATACCTTATTTTTCTTTATGCACTTATTTATCCTCATTAATCAATTTTTTTTCTCATGAATAATTTCCATATATAATTTGTTGTATGCAAATACTTTCTTGATTTAATATTATTTGGATTTATTGTTTTCCTTTTGTTGCAGCTATTATATTAAAACAGCATTCTGTAATACCAGTTGATGATGCCAACCTCCTGGATGCATTCTAGACTTTTTGGCATATATTTTACCCTTACTACTACTTTGCCATTACTTCGTTGTTGCTTTGTATGTCTTGAATTAACTGTTGGCCTATAATAGGGTCCTATCTGACCATGTTTTACAATGGATGCTTTCCCCTATTGATTTCTTGTTGTTTGGTTGCCATCTGTGTTATTTTGGGCTTCTTTAAGATGGCCGTGGCATTTTTGAAGTTTTACATCAATTCGCATGACGTGATGATGTCGGACGTCATGATGTCATCGATGTGCGTCACTGACATCGTCGCACATGCACAGTACAGCCCCAACACCACCATTTTGGCACCAATTGACCGCTATTTAAAGCCTGGCAGGCTTGATGCAACCCAAGACTGCACAGGGGGAATAGTGGTGAGGTTTATCTCTCCCCCTTTCTTTGATAGGAAACAATCCTAGCTTCTTATGGTACCCCATTTTTTAAATACTTGGCCAACGTACTAACAGTTTTGTGGAATGTATTTGTATGGACCTGGACTTACACATTTATAGACACTTTTGTACTATGTATTTGCTGTTAAGCCTTTTATTTAGCTTTTGTTGTTTATCGAATTATTTTCATGGTTATATATTAATTATACGTTTTTGGTCCTATTTTTGCTTTATTGTAGGAATTTGTGTTTTTTTTTCCTGAAGAAGTGGGCATTGTCCCGTTTCCCGGGAATTACACAGAAAAGTTTAAACTCTTTAATATCCAAATCTAACTAAAAAAAACAAAATGTCAGTCTCCAGCCTTTTTAAAAAAATAAAAGGCAGCTCCTACTGCAATATTCATCCTATTTCTGGCATTGTCCCTGGCAGACTCACTTGATTATTGATCCAGTGCCTCTTTTCTTTGGGGTATCCCGCGAGAAATCTAGTGAGCTGATAACTTCCTGTGCTCTCTGACTCTGCTGTACTGCTATTATTGTTCCCAATTCTCTTCATGTTCTAAAGATAACCTCTCCCTTGTGTTTTAGAGATGAGGAGAGGGAAAGGTGTTATGTAGTTTTAAAAAAACTTCTTCCTGGGAGACAATTCTGCTCCTACATACTGTAGAACAAGTATAGTGAGTAAAGGATATAACCTTAGGATAGGAAGTGTGTTACTGGTTATGCCCTAAATGGGATCTGGAGCAATCAGACTAATTACCCCCTAATATCCTTCCAATTTGATTAGTCTAATAGGCACTTTGTTCAACAGTACCATGCCCAGTTGAAAGAAGGGAACCCTTTGAATCCCCCAAATGTTTTTGGTTTTTATAATATATGAGTTTAATAAAAATTTAATCTAGACTTTATACATTCTGCTTTTGGCACTTCCTTCATTGCACACACAGTACCTACTTGAGCAAAGAGCCAACCTTTGGCTACCACTTCTGGGAGAGATGTCTAAGGAGAACCATTCTCTCTATACTGCTTAGGACCCAACTGAGAACACCTACTGCTTTGAAAGATCCAGAGGCTCATAACGTGTGCTTTAACGATACAGGGCAAAGTAACAGGCTCACTTTAATACAGAACTTACTGGAGGCTTCCTTTAACTCACCCACCTCTCTGTTTGAAAGGAAAGCCCTGTGTATGTTATGAGTCCAGGGGCGGACTGACCATTTGGAAACTTGGGCACTGCCCGAGGGCCTGGGGTAAGTAGGGGTCCCAATGAGATGCCCCTGGTACCTTTTTCATAGGCATTTTTGAGCTTGGGCAAGGGCACAGGGGCCCCAAGATCCCCTATTGCCCGGGGGCCCCGTGAGTTGTCAGTCCACCCCTGTATGAGTCCCTGGGCAAATCAGCACACAGAGTGAGTCACATGCTTCTCTATACCCGGTTTTTCTTTCAGCTCCTGGCACTGAAAACAGTAGGGGAGCAAAGGAAAAAGAAGTATATGCTGCTGGTGAGGTGAGATTAGAGAAAACCTGTTACTGTGCCTTGAATGGGCAAAGCATACATTCGCTTTAATGTAAAAATGTGATTAGACTGTGAACATTTAAATGCTTGCATATTCTTATTAAGTAGTACATACAATGTAAATCAAGCCCTTTCTGACCTCTGTAGCTGCAGCCACTTTAAAGTAATTGTTTCTTAACATTTGGAGCCTAAGAAACTGTTAACGTTTTTGTTACAGTACTCACAGGTTCCCTGCCAGACCTTCCAGATTTCCAGGGTTTCTAAAGCCAAGTACACACGATTAACGAGCGTACGATAATGTGATCATTAGTACACAGCTTTCATCTGAAATTATTTGAAGGGACAAGCACGAAAAATGTTCTCGTACGATACCAGATTGTATGATTTTCACTTAATCAGTACAGTTTTCATCCAAAAATACAATACAAGTACATTATATCACTTCTGAATTTTCTTTCTGTCGTACAAGAATTTTCATATCTTTAGTAACCTCTTCACTTTGGATATGAGCCTAGCATGCAAAAACAACTGGATGATTATTTGTCTAATATTCTCATTCTGTGTATGGGGAGTAAGACTTCTGGTACGCACGTGATCATTGCTGAGTCTGCTAGGATTTCCAGGTTTCCTAGAGTCTTCACTACCTCAAGGACTTCCATATTTCCTAGAATATGATGATCTGACCAGAAGGGTATTTAAGCATTATCCTTTGAAGAGGTTGGTGATGTGCCTTTTTGCCAGCTACCTGAGAGCTAAAGTGCTATACTACTCTTAATACTTACCTGCCATATGGCTGTTTGTTGCCAGTCTGGATTGACCTGACAACTCTCTTGATCCCTGCCTGGACGGACTTGACTAATCTTTTGAGGGCTGCCTGCCTCAACCCCTGCCTGTACCTAATTCTCTAATCTGCCAGAATCTCTGCATCATCTGATCCCAGTCCTGTGAACAGTCTCTACTCCATATCTTTTCAGTTCCAGACACTCCATTGGTGGAGCAACCTTGAGGGCCACACACTGATGCAGTTTGCAGCAAACTAAACTGGGACCACTATGATTAAGGATGATAAAGAAATATTTATTGATGATATTTAGACTCAAGGGGGTATTCATGGGAAATGGTGAAAGGTTGACTTGTTTACCTGGTAATTCTACAGTGACTTTAATTGTTATTTACAGTAATGGCAAGTGAAGTCTTTTCATGCTAAGATCAAAAGTATTTTCTCAGCCAATCAGAAACCCTCCAGCTCTTGCTTACTTATAAACTGTATATGAAGGGAAGTTTTTTGGCTGGTAGTAGAGCTTCTTCTTTTCATTAATATGGAAGCACAGGTATAGATCATAACTCGCAATATTGAACGCATGGAAGCTACCTAGGTGCATATTATAAATTGGACATATGCTGGACAGTGTAGTATCTCCATGTTTGATATGAAGTATCTTAAATGGGATTCTGAGGACTGTTGTTCATTGTAATATTTACAAATATTCAGCTTGATTTTTGTCATTTGTTACAAATATATTTTGCACTATTCTGGAGATGAATAAAAATGTCTTTCTCTGGATGAACCGAGTTGCTGCTGGAAAGTTCATTTCCTGGATAATTAATATAAGACAACAGATCATTGTTATTATTCCCTTGCAAATCAATGCTCCCACTTCCCATACAGACTTCTGGAGTTAAGGGCCACACAACAAGTGCTGCAAGTGGCCCTCAGGCTGCAGATTGGGCAGTGAGGTAAGAACAAAGTACGGAGATTTTTACTGCACTGCTTGTGAATTTGATTTGTTCAGAGTGGCTGCACCTACAGAGGTCAGCGATGGCTTGTTTAAAGAATATTTGCTGCTTGTTAGGATATATAAATATTTGAATGCCCATAGCCTCTACACAGTTCAGTAAGGGTGAGGAAACAGAACAGACAAGCAGTGGTCTGTAACTTAGAATTTACTTAATAAATAAAGAATAAGATTAACCATACAAACAGGGCCAGAAAGGCAAATAGTATGCAATGATTATGTATGCAGTTTAAAACCATGTTAAATAGAATAGGTAACTATGCAACCAGAAGCTCCTAAAAGCAATTTCTCTATAACTCAGTAATGGCATTGGGTAACAGTATAGCACAGCTCTGAGAAACTCTATAAGAACAGTATATAGAGAG
Organism: Staurois parvus; assembly: GCF_062004578.1. NCBI lineage: Eukaryota > Metazoa > Chordata > Amphibia > Anura > Ranidae > Staurois > Staurois parvus. The sequence goes on along the minus strand of NW_028317811.1, from coordinate 5,545,286 downwards.
GAATCACAAAGTCAATAGGCCAAACCAGTAAAGTACAAATTGCTACTCGTGTTTTCCTTGGAACTACACCTCTTTCACAAGGAGGTGGACTGCATCTGATAGTCCAAGAAGGCTGCCGGAGGGATCTCTGTCCCTGCTCCACAGGCAAGTGGCAGGATGTGTTTCTGGTCTTGATACACTGGAAACCCAAATAAATGGTTGTACAGTAGGTGCAGGACCACCCCACTTTACCTCAGTACTCAATAGACAATTCTGCCTGCGGTGACTGGGTCTCCTCCTGAAGCTGTGTGCTATTATGCCCCAAAACAGCTGCCTGCATGCCGGCTAAACCCATGGAAGACCAGACACCTGGTGATTGATCTCATGCCCAGTCGCTGCTGTCTCATCATGCGTGGTCTGCTGAAGGTAGAAATCAAGGAAATTGTGAAAGCCCAGAGGATTGTGGTAGCCCTAGGTATTGTTGTTAGAGATGAGCGAATCGAACTAGGCGAACCGGAATTCGAGTCGAATTTCAGGAAATATTCGATTCGTGTCGAAACCGAAATTTTGCCTACTTCGGGTGCGCGAATCGAACATTTCCCGATCAGCCGGCAAAAGTGTCCCTGCAGTGAGCTCCGCTATTTCTGACAGTTCTCTGACAGAAGGAACACATGTTTAGCGGTTGAAACATTGTATCTATTAGTTTACATTTAGGATACAGATGTTTCAACCACTGTACATGTGAAGAAGTTGTGAGAGAACTGTCAGAAATAGAGGAACTCTGCACATACACTTTTTGCCGGCTTGGAATTATTCTTCTTTTCATCCTACTTCTTCTTCTTCTTCATCCTCAGAAGAAGAGGATGAGGATGAGGATGAAGAAGAAGAAGAAGAAGAAGAAGAAGAAGAAGTAGGATGAAAAGAAGAATAATTCCAAGCCGGCAAAAAGTGTATGTGCAGAGTTCCTCTATTTCTGACAGTTCTCTCACAGCTTCTTCACATGTACAGCGGTTGAAACATCTGTATCCTAAATGGAAACTAATAGATACAATTTGTATCTATTAGTTTCCATTTAGGATACAGATATTTCAACCGCTGTACATGTGAAGAAGCTGTGAGAGAACTGTCAGAAATAGAGGAACTCTGCACATACACTTTTTGCCGGCTTGGAATTATTCTTCTTTTCATTCTTCTTCTTCTTCCTCATCCTCATCCTCATCCTCATCCTCTTCTTCTGAGGATGAGGATGAAGAAGAAGAAGAAGAAGAAGTAGGATGAAAAGAAGAATAATTCCAAGCCGGCAAAAAGTGTATGTGCAGAGTTCCTCTATTCTGCAGATACACTTAGAGGAGCTCTGCAGATACACTTAGAGGAGCTCTGCACATACACTTTTTGCCGGCTTGGAATTAATCTTATTTTCATCCTACTTCTTCTTCTTCTTCTTCTTCTTCTTCATCCTCATCCTCAGAAGAAGAAGAGGATGAGGATGAGGATGAAGAAGAAGAAGAAGAAGTAGGATGAAAATAAGAATAATTCCAAACCGGAAAAAAATGTATGTGCAGAGCTCCTCTAAGTGTATCTGCAGAGCTCCTCTAAGTGTATCTGCAGAATAGAGGAACTCTGCACATACACTTTTTGCCGGAAACCGCTGTATGGAGTGAATGTCCCAGAACTGTCAGAAATAGACTATTTATGACAGTTCTGGGACATTCACTGCATACAGCTGTTTTAACCGCTGTATGGAGGGAATGTCATGGAACTGTCAGAAATAGACTATTAATGACAGTTCTGGGACTGTCCTTCAATGCAGCGGTTGAAACATTGTATGTATTTGTTTCCATAAATGGATCCATTTATGGAAACAAATGGATCCATTTATGGAAACAAATACATACAATGTTTCAACCGCTGCATGGAAGGACAGTCCCAGAACTGTCATTAATAGTCTATTTCTGACAGTTCCATGACATTCCCTCCATACAGCGGTTAAAACAGCTGTATGGAGTGAATGTCCCAGATCTATCAGAAATAGACTATTTATGACAGTTCTGGGACATTCACTGCATACAGCTGTTTTAACCGCTGTATGGAGGGAATGTCATGGAACTGTCAGAAATAGACTATTAATGACAGTTCTGGGACTGTCCTTCCATGCAGCGGTTGAAACATTGTATGTATTTGTTTCCATAAATGGATCCATTTATGGAAACAAATACATACAATGTTTCAACCGCTGCATGGAAGGACAGTCCCAGAACTGTCATTAATAGTCTATTTCTGACAGTTCCATGACATTCCCTCCATACAGCGGTTAAAACAGCTGTATGGAGTGAATGTCCCAGATCTATCAGAAATAGACTATTTATGACAGTTCTGGGACATTCACTGCATACAGCTGTTTTAACCGCTGTATGGAGGGAATGTCATGGAACTGTCAGAAATAGACTATTAATGACAGTTCTGGGACTGTCCTTCCATGCAGCGGTTGAAACATTGTATGTATTTGTTTCCATAAATGGATCCATTTATGGAAACAAATACATACAATGTTTCAACCGCTGTATGGAAGGACAGTCCCACAACTGTCATTAATAGTCTATTTCTGACAGTTCCATGACATTCCCTCCATACAGCGGTTAAAACAGCTGTATGGAGTGAATGTCCCAGATCTATCAGAAATAGACTATTTATGACAGTTCTGGGACATTCACTGCATACAGCTGTTTTAACCGCTGTATGGAGGGAATGTCATGGAACTGTCAGAAATAGACTATTAATGACAGTTCTGGGACTGTCCTTCAATGCAGCGGTTGAAACATTGTATGTATTTGTTTCCATAAATGGATCCATTTATGGAAACAAATACATACAATGTTTCAACCGCTGCATGGAAGGACAGTCCCAGAACTGTCATTAATAGTCTATTTCTGACAGTTCCATGACATTCCCTCCATACAGCGGTTAAAACAGCTGTATGGAGTGAATGTCCCAGATCTATCAGAAATAGACTATTTATGACAGTTCTGGGACATTCACTGCATACAGCTGTTTTAACCGCTGTATGGAGGGAATGTCATGGAACTGTCAGAAATAGACTATTAATGACAGTTCTGGGACTGTCCTTCCATGCAGCGGTTGAAACATTGTATGTATTTGTTTCCATAAATGGATCCATTTATGGAAACAAATACATACAATGTTTCAACCGCTGCATGGAAGGACAGTCCCAGAACTGTCATTAATAGTCTATTTCTGACAGTTCCATGACATTCCCTCCATACAGCGGTTAAAACAGCTGTATGCAGTGAATGTCCCAGATCTATCAGAAATAGACTATTTATGACAGTTCTGGGACATTCACTGCATACAGCTGTTTTAACCGCTGTATGGAGGGAATGTCATGGAACTGTCAGAAATAGACTATTAATGACAGTTCTGGGACTGTCCTTCAATGCAGCGGTTGAAACATTGTATGTATTTGTTTCCATAAATGGATCCATTTATGGAAACAAATACATACAATGTTTCAACCGCTGCATGGAAGGACAGTCCCAGAACTGTCATTAATAGTCTATTTCTGACAGTTCCATGACATTCCCTCCATACAGCGGTTAAAACAGCTGTATGGAGTGAATGTCCCAGATCTATCAGAAATAGACTATTTATGACAGTTCTGGGACATTCACTGCATACAGCTGTTTTAACCGCTGTATGGAGGGAATGTCATGGAACTGTCAGAAATAGACTATTAATGACAGTTCTGGGACTGTCCTTCCATGCAGCGGTTGAAACATTGTATGTATTTGTTTCCATAAATGGATCCATTTATGGAAACAAATACATACAATGTTTCAACCGCTGCATGGAAGGACAGTCCCAGAACTGTCATTAATAGTCTATTTCTGACAGTTCTATGACATTCCCTCCATACAGCGGTTGAAACCGCTGTATGGAGTGAATGTCCCAGAACTGTCAGAAATAGACAGAAACTGTCACAGAACTGTCCTTCTTCTCATCCTTCTCCTTCTTCTCATCCTTCTTCTCATCCTTCTTCTCATCCTTCTCCTTCTTCTCATCCTTCTCCTTCTTCTCATCCTTCTCCTTCTGCTCATCCTTCTTCTCATCCTTCTCCTTCTTCTCATCCTTCTCCTTCTCCTTCTTCTCATCCTTCTCCTTCTCCTTCTTCTCATCCTTCTCCTTCTCATCCTTCTCCTTCTCCTTCTCATCCTTCTCCTTCTTCTCATCCTTCTCCTTCTTCTCATCCTTCTCCTTCTCCTTCTTCTCATCCTTCTCCTTCTCCTTCTCATCCTTCTCCTTCTTCTCATCCTTCTCCTTCTCCTCATCCTTTTTCTTCTCATCCTTCTCCTTCTCCTTCTTCTCATCCTTCTCCTTCTTCTCATCCTTCTCCTTCTTCTCATCCTTCTCCTTCTTCTCATCCTTCTCCTTCTTCTCCTTCTTCTCATCATTCTCCTTCTTCTCATCCTTCTCCTTCTTCTCATCCTTCTCATCCTTCTTCTCATCCTTCTTCTTCTCATCCTTCTCCTTCTTCTCATCCTTCTCCTTCTCCTTCTTCTCATCCTTCTCCTTCTTCTCATCCTTCTCCTTCTTCTCATCCTTCTCCTTCTCATCCTTCTCCTTCTCCTTCTTCTCTTCCTTCTCCTTCTTCTCATCCTTCTCCTTCTTCTCATCCTTCTTCTTCTCATCCTTCTCCTCCTTCTTCTCATCCTTCTTCTCATCCTTCTTCTTCTCATCCTTCTCCTTCTTCTCATCCTTCTCCTTCTCCTTCTTCTCATCCTTCTCCTTCTTCTCATCCTTCTCCTTCTTCTCATCCTTCTCCTTCTTCTCATCCTTCTCCTTCTTCTCATCCTTCTCCTTCTCCTTCTTCTCTTCCTTCTCCTTCTTATCATCCTTCTCCTTCTTCTCATCATTCTCCTTCTTCTCATCCTTCTCCTTCTTCTCATCCTTCTTCTTCTCATCCTTTTCCTTCTTCTCATCCTTCTTCTTCTCATCCTTCTTCTTCTCATCCTTCTCCTTCTCATCCTTCTCTTTCTTCTCATCCTTCTCCTTCTCCTTCTTCTCATCCTTCTCCTTCTTCTCATCCTTCTCCTTCTCCTTCTTCTCATCCTTCTCCTTATTCTCAGCCTTCTTCTTCTCATCCTTCTCCTTCTCATCCTTCTCCTTCTCATCCTTCTCCTTCTTCTCATCCTTCTCCTTCTTCTCATCCTTCTCCTTCTCCTTCTTCTCATCCTTCTCCTTCTCCTTCTTCTCATCCTTCTCCTTCTCCTTCTTCTCATCCTTCTCCTTCTTCTCATCCTTCTCCTTCTTCTCATCCTTCTCCTTCTTCTCATCCTTCTCCTTCTCCTTCTTCTCATCCTTCTCCTTCTCCTCATCCTTTTTCTTCTCATCCTTCTCCTTCTCCTTCTTCTCATCCTTCTCCTTCTTCTCATCCTTCTCCTTCTTCTCATCCTTCTCCTTCTTCTCATCCTTCTCCTTCTTCTCATCCTTCTCCTTCTCCTTCTTCTCTTCCTTCTCCTTCTTATCATCCTTCTCCTTCTTCTCATCATTCTCCTTCTTCTCATCCTTCTTCTTCTTCTCATCCTTCTTCTTCTCATCCTTTTCCTTCTTCTCATCCTTCTTCTTCTCATCCTTCTTCTTCTCATCCTTCTCCTTCTCATCCTTCTCTTTCTTCTCATCCTTCTCCTTCTCCTTCTTCTCATCCTTCTCCTTCTTCTCATCCTTCTCCTTCTTCTCATCCTTCTCCTTATTCTCAGCCTTCTTCTTCTCATCCTTCTCCTTCTCATCCTTCTCCTTCTCATCCTTCTCCTTCTTCTCATCCTTCTCCTTCTTCTCATCCTTCTCCTTCTTCTCATCCTTCTCCTTCTCCTTCTTCTCATCCTTCTCCTTCTCCTTCTTCTCATCCTTCTCCTTCTTCTCATCCTTCTCCTTCTTCTCATCCTTCTCCTTCTCCTTCTTCTCATCCTTCTCCTTCTCCTCATCCTTTTTCTTCTCATCCTTCTCCTTCTCCTTCTTCTCATCCTTCTCCTTCTTCTCATCCTTCTCCTTCTTCTCATCCTTCTCCTTCTTCTCATCCTTCTCCTTCTTCTCCTTCTTCTCATCATTCTCCTTCTTCTCATCCTTCTCCTTCTTCTCATCCTTCTCATCCTTCTTCTCATCCTTCTTCTTCTCATCCTTCTCCTTCTTCTCATCCTTCTCCTTCTCCTTCTTCTCATCCTTCTCCTTCTTCTCATCCTTCTCCTTCTCATCCTTCTCCTTCTCCTTCTTCTCTTCCTTCTCCTTCTTCTCATCCTTCTCCTTCTTCTCATCCTTCTTCTTCTCATCCTTCTCCTCCTTCTTCTCATCCTTCTTCTCATCCTTCTTCTTCTCATCCTTCTCCTTCTTCTCATCCTTCTCCTTCTCCTTCTTCTCATCCTTCTCCTTCTTCTCATCCTTCTCCTTCTTCTCATCCTTCTCCTTCTTCTCATCCTTCTCCTTCTTCTCATCCTTCTCCTTCTCCTTCTTCTCTTCCTTGTCCTTCTTATCATCCTTCTCCTTCTTCTCATCATTCTCCTTCTTCTCATCCTTCTCCTTCTTCTCATCCTTCTTCTTCTCATCCTTTTCCTTCTTCTCATCCTTCTTCTTCTCATCCTTCTTCTTCTCATCCTTCTCCTTCTCATCCTTCTCTTTCTTCTCATCCTTCTCCTTCTCCTTCTTCTCATCCTTCTCCTTCTTCTCATCCTTCTCCTTCTCCTTCTTCTCATCCTTCTCCTTATTCTCAGCCTTCTTCTTATCATCCTTCTCCTTCTTCTCATCATTCTCCTTCTTCTCATCCTTCTCCTTCTTCTCATCCTTCTCCTTCTTCTCATCCTTCTCCTTCTCCTTCTTCTCATCCTTCTCCTTCTCCTTCTTCTCATCCTTCTCCTTCTCCTTCTTCTCATCCTTCTCCTTCTTCTCATCCTTCTCCTTCTTCTCACCCTTCTCCTTCTCCTTCTTCTCATCCTTCTCCTTCTCCTTCTTCTCATCCTTCTCCTTCTCCTTCTCCTTCCTCATCTCCAAGGGCATTTAAATTAAAGGTACAGTGTTCTGCACTAATTTAAAGGCTCTCTGAAGCCTAGAAACCCTTTAAATAAGTCATCTTCGTAGCGGAGAAATTCGCATCGAATCGAATTTCACACTGGAATTCGCCGAATCAGCCGAATCGAATTTTTCATTTCTTCGCTCATCTCTAATTGTTGTAAAAAGAGTTAAAGGAGTCTGCACCCACTGCTGAACAAGGTGAGTAAAGTGGGACTTCACTACAGTTCTACCTTTATCTACGTTTCCCACAGTAAGTGACAATCTATGATTTGCAGTCTTGAATAATTAGTATAGTTTACAAGTGTATTATGCGCAGTGAGATTACACTTGTAAAACTTCCAGCAATAAGAATGTATTTTAAATTATTCAAAGTTATGAATGCCAAATAACATATTCTAAATAGAAACAGAGTGTAGTGAGCGCTTGGAGACATAAAAAGCTGCTAAAAGGTGACCAAAAAAGCTGCTAAAAGGTGAAAAAATAAACAACAAATTGTGCAGCGCTAAAATGCTACATATAAATTGTGTATAGCAATTCTCAATCACAAAATACAAGTGAATCACATAATCACACTAAAAACCATGAGGTATACAGTGTTAGTAGTAACATACATCAATAAACACCAAAGAGTGAAAAAGTGCAGTGTCTAATAAATAATAAAGTCAATTAACTGTTGATAATAAAAATCAATGACAATAATCCAGTAGTGACACCTCTTCCGTGGGACCTTCACCCCTATGCACTCACCAGAAATATGGCAAAGACGTGCCCAAAATTATAAGATCTGTGATAGCTTCCTTCACTCCTTCATTCCTTCCATCCATCAGAAGTGACCAAGATGCTCCTTAATAAAAAAGCTTCCATGCAAAAAAACCTCAAGACCCGATCAGGTCTTGAGGTTCTTGAAGAAAACAGGTTATTCCCTAATTCTTATTCCCTAATTCTCATCCCTAATTTTAATTAGGGCTTTATTAAACTGTTCTTGTTTCTATAGGTATTAGAAGGCTGTTAAGCATGCATTTCCAATCCAGCCACTGCCCAGCACCTGTGACAGCCAGCACAGCAAAATCATGAATGCTAAGCTTGGGTGACAGTTTGTATTTATTCTAAAGCAGCAAAGAGTAAGGGGAAGAAGAGAGATACAAAAGATGCTGTCAGTTCTGTTTATCTCAGGGGAAACATTAGAGACTGGTACAGCTTTTTCCTTCTGAGAGAAGCTGACCAGGAGCAGCTGACAGCAATGGGTTTATCACCCCACCACTATTTAGACACTTAAATCAGGCAACTGTCATATTATATCTGGGGACATAGAAACCACAATATATAAAGAAAACTATTGCTCTAAAAAAGGGACTTTTCAGGTGCTATTGGTGATAACATAAATTTAGTTAAAAATATATATAATTTTAATTTTCTAAATTATGGTTAAAAATTCAACCAGATATTAAAGTGATATTAAAAGTTTAATTTAGTTTTGTAATAGCAAACATGTTATACTTACATGCTCTTTGCAAGGGTTTTGCACAGAGCAGTCCTGATCCTCCTCTTCTTGGGTCTCCCACCGACGCTCTGGGCTCCTCCTCCCTGATGAGTGCCCCCAGAGGAAGCTGCTTGCTATAGGGGCACTTGTGCATGCTTGTTCTCGAGCCTTGCTCTGTGTGTCCATAAGACACAAAGAACGGGGCTTGGCTCCACCCCCAATCCCTCCTCATTGGCTGCGATTGACAGCAGTCAATTTCCTTTCTCAGGAAATATGCTGAGTATTTCTGCCAAAGTTATAATGAGTACTTGAAAATAAACAATAGCAACAAACGTGTGGTTCGTAATGCAGTATGCCAACAGATATAACACACTGGAATGTATAGTAAAATGTGTATAAAAAACACATACATATAATAAAATGCAGTTCTCACTTGGAATGCCCAAGCTCCGGCAACCAGCTTGCAGAGGGAGAACAACAGAGAAACCTACAGTGACTGCAGCTTATGATAACACAATATATATGTGTATCTTTCCAGCCATGAAGTTTACATCTTAATCTGTGCTATTTTAAAGGAGGTCTTTTACCTTAATAATACTATAATCGTAAATACGGTTTCTCCTAACCCTAAAAACTAAATCCCTTTACCGCATAATAGACAGAAAACTTTCACCCTTGAAAGTGCCAATATTCATATAACGTCTCTATTATGTATATAATACTACCCACCAAATACTAAGTGCTATATCACAAACTGTATTGTATAAACTACTACTAAGCAACAATTTCTCCAAACAACAAACCGTGAAACATCTCTGAAAAAATACAGTTTGTGATATAGCACTTAGTATTTGGTGGGTAGTATTATATACATAATAGAGACGTTATATGAATTTTACCTTAATAAATTTACATGCGGGAGAGGTAATGTTCTCAAGAGGGTCCTCCTAGTTTGGTAGGTTGTTAGCAATTTAAGATGCTCCTGGAATTCCCAAAGTGTTTGTGTGTAAACAAAACAATCTATTTATCGCCATATGCATCTATCCTAATTTAAATGGCCTCATCCTACATTGTATGTTGCCTTTTATTGGGGTGAAACCTATATGCTAACGATGGCTTGCACCTCAATGGAAGGATTTTCACTAATGGAGGAGGAAAAGGGGGAAGATGGGGAGGGACTATGTCAGGTGATAAGGAGAGTCCCATGTTACAAACAAACATGGGCAGTTGCAGTACTATTTTTACTAAAAAAAGATATGGAAAATACAAATGCAAAATGCAACAATGGACTATAATGTTTGTTCACTAATACCAGAAGTCTGCTAAGCAAAATAAGAGAGTTGGAAGCTTTGGTGCATGACAAACAAGGGTAAAACAAAACAACTGACTGTCTCTATGTGAGAGCTGATATTAAAATGCTGCATATGGTTGTGTGTTCTTCAAGCGTTATTTAGTGGAGTTTCTTTTAGGCTCCTCCAGTGTTAATGAGTAGGTAGAGACTCAGCTCACTGCACAGAGAGAAATGGAGGCCAGTACTGCGGCAGTGGTAATAATGTAAGATTTTAACTACCCTGAAATTGCACTGCTTGAACATTAAGACCAGGGGCATATCTGCCATGAGGCAAGCAAGGCATTTGCCTTGGGTGGCATTTTTCAGGGGGGTGGCGCTACCCCCAGGCAGAAGGGACCAGGGCTCAGGCAAGAGGAAGGGCTCAGCAGGGGAGCGGGGAGGCAGTGCTCGGGCAGGGGTGGCAGCCTTGGCAGTGTTCAGGCGAGGAAGGCGGCGTTGGTAATGTGTGGGTGGGGGAGGCGGGCTTGGCAGTGCTTGAGCTGGGAGGTGGGCTCAGTAGTGCTTGGGCGGGGGAGGCAGCCCTGGCAGGGCTTGTTCATGCTCGGGTGGGCTTGGCTGATCATCTCCTGTATCCTGTGCACAAGCTCCTGTATCCTGTGCACAGGCTCCTGTCCACAGACTACTGTATTCTGTCTGCAGTTTTTGACCTTTTCCTGTATCCTGTCTGCATTCTCTGACCATCTCCTGTACTATGTCTACAGTCTCTGATTTTCTCCTGTAGTATATCTGCAGTCTCTGATTGTCTCCTGTAGTATGTCTGCAGTCTCTGACTGTCTCCTGTAGTATGTTCGCAGCCTCTGACCATCTCCTGTAGTATGTCCACAGTCTCTGACATCTCCTGTACTATGTTCGCATTCTCTAATCCTCTTCTGTACTATGTCTGCAGTCTCTGACCTTCTCCTGTACTAGGTTTGCAGTCTCTGACCTTCTTCTGCATCTTGTGAGCAGTCTCTGATCATCTCCTGTAGTATGTCTGCAGTCTCTGACTGTCTCCTGTATCCTGTCCACAGTTTCTGACTTTCTCCTGTATCATGTCCGCAGTCTCTGACCGTCTCCTGTACTATGTCTGTAGTCTCTGATTGTCTTCTGTAGTATGTCTGCAGTCACTGACTGTCTCCTGTAGTATGTCCGCAGTGACCGACTGTCTCCTGTAGTATGTTCGCAGTCTCTGATCGTCTCTTGTACTATGCCCACAGTCTCTGATATTCTCCAGTATCCTGTCTGTAGTCTCTGACCATGTCCTGTAGTATGTTTACAGTCTCTGACCCCCTCCTGTATCCTGTCCGCAGTTTCTGATTGTCTCCTGTAGAATGCCCGCAGTCTCTGACCATCTCCTGTATCCTGTCTGCAGTCTCTGACTGCCTCTTGTTTCTTGTCCACAGTCTCTAATTGTCTCCTGTAGTAGGTCCGCAGTCTCTGACCATCTCCTATAGTAAGTCTGCAGTCTCTGACCATCTCCTGTAGTAGGTCCATAGTCTTTGATCATTTTCTATAGTAGGTCTGCAGTCTCTGACCATCTCCTGTATTATTTCTACAATATCTGACCATCTACTGTACTAGGTCTGCAGTCTCTGAACATCTTGTATAGCATGTCTTCAGTCTCTGACCATCTCCTATAGTAGGTCTGCAGTCTCTGACCATCTCCTGTATTATGTTTGCAGTCGCTGACCATCTCCTGTATTATAGCTGCAATCTCTGACCATCTCCTGTATTATATATGCAGTCTCTGATCATCTCCTGTACTATGTCTGCAGTCTCTAACCATCTCCTGTACTAGGTCCGCAGTCTCTGACCATCTCCTGTACTAGGTCCGCAGTCTCTGACCACCTCCTGAGGTGGAGCCTAAAAAAGAAAGGGTGGAGATTACAGATGAAGGGTGGATTTTAAACAGAAAGGGGTGGAACAAATTTATATGGGGGGGTGCCCTATTTTAGTTTTGCCTGGGGCAGCACAAAATCAAAATACACCACTGATTAAGGCCTCATGCACACTGGGCATTTAGCCATGATACGACTCCAACATGTAGCTGTGGCTGGAGTGCACAGGTTTTACTTTCCAACCCTGCTGCCAGCATCCTGCTTGTGTTCCAAGCATTCATTACTGGAAGCACACTGCCCTAAATGTACTGACTACTAGGTGCACTGCCTAGCCCCATCCAGCTTCACCAGCTGTCAGACTCTCATAAAGTTTAACAGGCTGCCAAATAATGGGAACTGTATGGTATGCCTGTATCCTAAACACAGCTAAATGCCAGATGCATCGGGCCTAAATGCCAAATGTGCATGAAGCCTTAAAGCAGAAAATATATAAACCTTTTACAAGACAATTTTATGGTACAATTTTATGACAGACCCAACCAAGACAGGGGCTTTTGGAGGGGACTGCAGGCTAGCCTCTTGCCTACTGATGATGGTCCTGGCATCTGAGGGGTCTCTATTCTTTAATGTGTGCCTGTGGGGGACCTTTGGAGTAGTTTTCTTTGGATTCAAGTCCATGTCTCCCCAAAACACAGACTCTGAGAACTGGAGGACCAACATACAGTTTTGGGGTCTCTGTGCCAAAACTAGCATTGACTGCTTCAACCACTTGCTTCCCAGGCTAGAAGAAGTTGATGTAATGAGCAAAATGACCTGATGTGAGGACTCTTGCTCTAATGTGTTTATTAAGGTGTTATGTGTTTACTATCTTCTCCCATTGTGTGCCTCCTAGGTGTATGTTCCCATTGTTAATTGTAATTGTGTATGTTCCCATTGTTAAATGAGACACCTATTGTGGGTCTGTTGGCAAGTCCTCTTGGAGGCTCTTACATGATGAAATTAGACTGATGTCAGCTTCACCTCATTAACTAATCAGTGTGGGATGTAACATTTGTTTCATTATTCATGTGGGGCCACTGCCCCTATTTCTGGAGTGTATAAAAACTATTTCTGTTCAATAAAGTAGTTCCAGTTTGCATCAAGTTAGTGTTGCCTACTCTTGGGTGCAATGCCCAGTTATAATACCTTGGTCCTGTGACTCAGTGACGAGGAAGTGGCTCTCTGATGGAAGTCACAAGCTGGGTACCAAGCGTTCCATCACAAATTTATAGAAGCACTAACTATAAATGATTCTCTGTTGAGCCTATTCATCTAACATGTGGAGTTTATTGCTAATGGTCATATAAAAGGCTTGTGTATCAGTGGCCACAACATGATTTATTTAATGTAAGCTGTAAGCAACAAGCATATACTGCAAAGATAGAAACACTTAACTTTAAGAGATCAAATTTTCACAGGGCTGAGGGCTGCTTTTCAGGACTTAGTTTGGGTGGTAATATTGTCATAAAAAAAACAGAATAGAAATGGGAATGTTTCATATTCACTGTGTGCAAACACACTGAAAAATACTGTATACTGCCATTGGCAATAAGTTTAAAAGGCTAACAGTAAAACCTATGTGGCTCACACTCAAAGTAAAAATATTAACACAAAGGAACATTATCATCATTTGAAAGTTACAAAGAATGTAACAAACTATGTAAGAAATCAAGGCCACAAAGTGAACAGCACTTACAAAGAGTAAGACAAAGCCCCCCAAATTCTTTAAATGTATTACTAGTAAATAGGTTAGGCCTGTAGGCTCTTTACAACATAAAGAGTTGGTGAGTGGGGATAAAGAGAAGGCAAATTGAATAAATACCTTGACCAGCTCTTTGTATACAAAGAAAAATGAAGGAGTTCAAGTCCATAATAGGGATAGTAACATGATTTTGTTAACATCATGATTTTGTATGCTCATCCCCATCCATTGATACAGAGCATTCTGTACAGTCAATACCTCCAGATGCTGAGAAACTGTTCTGACAAATTAAATTCTGATTCTCAATCTAAGGCATTGAGTGAAAGGTTATTAGCAAGGGGTTACACTAAAAAATAATTGAAAAAGCATACTGAAACGTCCAAAGGAAAATTAGAGAAATTATCTTGTTTGATTTGAGGAAAAAGAATAAAAAGGCCACAACAAGAGTTATTGTAAAATACTCTAAACAAAATTATGGTTTTCTTAATATTGTACAGAAATATTGGTATCTCTTAACCAAAGACAATTTTATTAAGAATTATGTGAATAAATATATATAAAATAAAAATCCTGAATTTGTTTTGTGATTTGTGATGGAATGTTATATGTGAATACCTTTCTATCTATTTTAAGGAGTGTTTACTGCACTGTGCACTATGCAGAGTAAGGGATTTTTGTTTGTTTTGATCCCTTGTTGCCATAACCTCTATAGTTATATTGACCCTGAAATTGTTTTTAAATGAACAACATAATTTCATGACAAACTTTTTCATAGTAACTGTTAAGGCCCTACGAGAAGATGGAACTTTGCCAAAATGAGGCACATCAAGATAAAGACTTAGCAAACATTATCCATGAATACTTAAAAGAGATGGAAATCAGGCTACCAAATGGCAACATTTTCTATCTAAAACATCAGGTAACCTGGATCACACAGGGTATAGTTTATTTGCTGCAGTGTAATTGTGGAGTGCTCCATAAAAGAAAAACAAAGAGAGAATTTAGCAAATATATCAATGATCATATTCATCTACTCACATTAGCAAACATACATGTCTGATAGATGACTTTGACACATCTATGATGCAATTTACGGCTTTGGAAAGGATATAGGCAAACCTCTGAGAAAGATATTGAGATCAGTGGAATCTTAAAGTTGAAAGTAGATGGATTTATCTCCTAAAAGCAAGAAAATATCCAAAGTTTAACAAACAATAAACGTGAAGTCTTTCTATAAGGAATAAGGAGGTCCTTTTTTAAAGATAATTGACTAAACAAAAATGAGAATGAATTGTAAGACCAGAATAACATAAAATAAGGGGCATTTATTACCTGACTTCCCATATTGGAACTCAGATTTCCCTTTTTTAATCCATGTATATGTTGAAAGAAAATTAGATAGATACTCATAAGCCAGTCCTGGGATCAAAGTTATAAAACATATATTGTATGTATTTTATTTCTATGTATTCTCACATTATTTATTGTTTCTGTGATGAACCACCTGGCACCCCGAAAGGGTGCTTCTGCCAAACAGTGCCTCTTGCCCTCTAAACTCTTCCAGTAGACCGATAGCTAATACCAGCCCTTTACCCCAAGCATCATACACAGACAGGATGTTGAGGTAAAACAAAAGGAATAACTTTATTGAACAAAAATACTGGTTTTAATACCCTTCAAAAATAGGGGCAGTCACCACATGAACAATAAAAACAAATATAACACAGAGGTAAACATTGCACAATGCTTAGACAATGAGATCAAGTTGACACAAGATTAATTACATCCTGTAGGAGTCCCAAGGATGATTAGCAAACAGACATAAGCAATAGATTACTCAATTAACAATGGGAAGTCACACCTAGGAGGCACACAAGGGGAAAATTACACAATGGGGGAAAGACACTTCACACCAAGATAGGATAGGAAAACACAGGTACACATTATAACAATTATAACAGTAAACACTTAACACCTTAATAAACAGATTACACATAATAGCAGGAGACCACAGCTCCCGGTTGTTTTGAACCGATTATAATCTTCTGCTGTGAGTCTTTGAGTCTAGGAGACTCAAAGGAGGCAGAGAGCCTCTTTTTTAACAAAACTCTGAAGCCCCATATATGTATCTGGGTCCTCCAGTTCTCAGAGTCTGTGTGTTTCGGGGAGCCGTAGACTTGAATCCAAAGTAAAACTATTCCAAAGGTCCCCCAGGTGCACACCTCCTAAAGAATAGAGCCCCCTCAAATGCCAAGGTCCATAGTCAGTAGGCAAGAGGCTAGCCTGCAATGGCCTACAAAAGTCTCTGTCCCAGGTTATTCTGTCACAGTTTTAACAGTAACCAAGCTGTAGGTCCTGTTTGGCTTATCCAGTATGGGAAAGATAAAAGGAGAGAACTAAGCTTGTAAGCCCAATGTCTGATCCCTCTATGGTCAATTATTGAAATAACGTTTTTGATTGAATGTTTGAGTAATTATGATAGTGAAGGGTTATAGTGGAACATAGACTATATCTTGTTGGGAATGGAAGAAATGGGGAGAAAGGAACTATTTATAGACCCTCATATTTTTGTGTGCTTCTTAGAATCAGCAGATTTTCTCTTTCCACATTGTGAAATTATTTTAAACTTTTGTCAGCCTTATCCTGCTTTTTTCCTTGTAGTGGTAGGTTCCCATATGATATATGTTTTTATGCAAAGAAAGAAATATTAAACTTCGTATTGTATATTTTTGTACATGGGTATATGTACTACCAACTTATTTTTTTCTAACTTTTATTGTTGCTCGGGTACCTGACTATTCGCCCTGAACCTAGGTATTATTAAGCCTTTGCACCTGTGTGTTAGTGTTCGAAGAAAGTGTCTTCACATGGAAGCCAGACTCCTCTGGTTAATGTGGTGTTCGCTGCCATTTGACTATTATATTCTGTGTGTTACATAGCTACATAGTTAGTCTGGCTAAAAAAAGACAAAAGTCCATCCAGTGCAACCATAAAATAGAGTTATAATTCTACACCCACAGTTGATTCAGAGGAAGGAAAAAAAAACCCAGCAAAGCATGACCTAATTTGCTCCTGCAGGGGAAAAAAATGCTTCCTGATCCCCTGAGAGGAAATTGGATATTCCCTGGATCAACTTTACCTATAAATGTTAGTATCCAGTTATATTCTGTGTATCCAAGAAAGAATCCAGGCCTTTTTTAAAGCAACCCACTGAGCTGACCAGAACCAACTCTTGAGGAAGTCTATTCCACATTTTCACAGCTCTTACTGTGAAGAAACCTTTCCATGTTTGGAGATTAAATGTATTTTCCTCCAGATGTAGAGAGCCCCCTTGTCCTCTATGATGACCTCAGGGTGAATAGCTCTACTATATGAACCACTGATGTATTTAACATGTTGATCATATCCCCCCTAAATCTTCTCTTCTCAAGCGAGAATAAATTCAGTTCCTTTAATCTTTCTTCATAGCTGACAAACTCCATGCCTCTTATCAGTTTGGTTGCCCTTCTCTGTACTTTCTCCAGTTCCCAATGTTCTTTTTGTGAATTGGTGCCCAAAATTGAACTGTATACTCCAATATGAGGTCTTATTAATGCTTTGTACAGAGGTAAAATGATATCTCTCTCTCTGGAGTCTATACCTCTTTTAATACAATAGAGGATTTTGCTCACATTAGAAACTACAGCTTGGCATTGCATGCCATTATTAAGCTTGTGATCTACCAGAACTCCCAGATCCTTCTCCACCATTGATTCCCCCAATTGTACTCCCCCTAGTATGTATGATGCATGCATATTCTTAGCCCCCAAGTGAAGAACCTTACAATTATCAACATTAAACCTCATTTGCCACATAGTTGCCCAATTAAACAGTGCATTGAGGTCAGCTTGTAAGTTGGAGACATCCTGTAAGGACGTTATTCCACTGCACAGCTTGGTGTCATCTGCAAAGACTGAAAATATATTTTTAATCCCAGACCCTATATCGTTTATAAATATATAAAAAAGTAAGGGTCCACACTGAACCTTGGGGTACACCACTACCTTAGACCATTCAGAGTATGAATCATTAACCACTACTCTCTGAATATGATCTTTTAGCCAGTTTTCTATACATTTGCATACAGACTTTTCCAAGCCTATAGACTTTACCTTTACATTAGCTGTGTGTGGGGAACTATGTCAAACGCTTTTGCAAAATCCAAGTATACCACATCCACCGCCATCCCTCTGTTCAAGGCAGGGGCGGACTGACAACTCATGGGGCCCCCGGGCAATAAGGGATCATGGGGCCCCTGTGTCCTTGATCAAACTCGGAAAAGCCTATGAAAAAGGTACCAGGGGCATCTTATGGGGCCCCCTAATGACCCCGGGCCCTCGGGCAGTGCCCGAGTTTCCAAATGGTCAGTCCGCCCCTGGTCCAAGGTCTTGCTCACCTCCTCATAAAAATAAATCAGATTTGTTTGACAACTTCAGTCTTTCATGGATCCATGCTGTCTGCTGCTTAAAATATTTTTCTTTCCAGCAAGAACTTATCTATGTGCTCCCCCATGCTCCTTTGTATACACAGAGCTGAAGAAGGTATTTAAGAAATTTGCCTTCTCTTTGTCCCCAGTCACCCACTCTAGATTATTTTGTAAAGGGCCTACATGCTTTTTACTATTAATACATTTGAAGATTTTTTTGGGGTTTGCCCTGCTATCTTTTGCAATTTGTTGTTCATTTAAATTTTTTGCTGCCTTTATTTTCTTTATGCATATTCTGTTATATTCTTTGTAATGTTTAAACAATGATAGCATTCCTTCATTTTTATATTTAATAAAAGTTATTTTTTTATTATCTATAGCTTTTTTAACTTTGGTCGTAAGCCACATAGGTTTGATTTTTAGCCTTTTAAACTTGTTGCCCGTGGGAATATATTTTGCAGACTGTTCACATACAATCTTTTTAAAGAACTCCCATTTCTGTGTTGTGTTCATTGATGCCAATATTCCCTCCCAGTCTAAGTCTTGGAGAGCAGTCCCAGTGTTGCCAGACCAGTGTATTCCAGCAACAGTGTTACCGATAGTTGCAACACAAGGCCCAGTCCCCCCAGACAATCAGCAACAGTGTTCCTGGTCCCTGTTACAAGTCCCAGTGTCACTAGACCAGTGTAAGAGAGCAACAGTGTTCCTGATTGCTGTCACACCAGTCCAAGTTTTTGTTAGACCAGTGTAAGCAAGTGTGAGCCATGTACCGGGATGGGCTCCCCAGTATACAGTGAAGTCACGAACGAGGAAAACAACCCCAACACCAACTTTTGCCACAACAGAATTTTACTTAGATGTGACAAATAAACACAACCACAAATGCTGGAAACATACAATAAATTTACATACACCCAGCCCAAAGGCTGAGACCCTTGTGCTGCACAGCACAGCGCCTTCTGATGGATGAAGGTAGAAAGTGAAGTAATTTACCTACTGGCGGGCACAACTAAGCTGCCACACCTTACCTGTTATTACCCTAAAAGAGCAGGAATCAGTGTATGGTATGGGCTAGCCTGCGGTGCAGCACAACAGCTTACAATCTTACACAAATCTACAGTATTCCCTCTCCCATAACTGGTCCTGTAGCACGTGCCTGAGTATTCCTTCTGAGCAAAGCGCCAGTCTGGCTTGAGTTTGTAGGATTTTATCAGCTCTCCAATGTGAAATGTCACTTTAAGTTGTGGAGTCCTTCCAATGATCAGTAACAACACTTGTGGCCTGACACAGAGACCCTAACTAACTAACTATAGGCCTGGACTCAGTCTCAAGGTGCCAACACTGAAATGAAGTGCGTGCACGATCTTACCGACCCGAGTCTGCTTTGTATCCGCTGGTGACTCTGAACAGAACAAATGTCTCTCCAACAAGCATGTGGTCTCGCCGTATATGTTGCTTAGTTCCTCTGCTCTCATCAGCCTTCCTGGCAGCAATCTCATCAGCATTCCTGGCAGCAATCTCATCAGTTTCCTGGCAGCAATCTCATTAGCTTCACTTAGCTGCAGCTCTGGTTACGGAGGGACACTTTCACACCTGGATGTCATCAGATTCTCAGCTCACAGGGCCCCTTATTCACCATGCTCCAAAATATGGCTTCTCTCTCTCCTTCCTGTTCTCTCCAACTCTGTGTGCAAAAAACCCCACCTCTTCATGAATATACAAATATCTATGCAGTCTGAGGCTGTTAGAAAAACAGTGACATCTTGTGGCTAAACCGCAGAATGTCAGTCAAAACATTAATTTACTTCCACACAAACAGTGTTCAAACAATGAGAGCTGTTTCCCCATCTCACACAAGCAACAGTGTTCCTTATTGCTGCCACATCAGTCCTACATTTGCCAGAACAGTGTAAGCCAGCAACATTGTTCCTGATTGTTGCCATACCAGTCCCAATGTCAACATACCAGTACAGTCAGCAGCAGTGTTCCCGATCACCACCACACCAGTGCAGTGTTGCCTCTAACAAACTAAAAAAATCCCAGCGCCAATCAAAGAAAGTATACAATTATGCAGCTGTGCACCAGTGAAAACCACCAATAATAAATAACACAAAAAACAGCGCAAAAATTAAATAAATAAAAATAATCACAAATAAATAAATGTCCGTGCAAAAATATATATATAATATTTCAAACATAAGTCCTTATTTTCCCAAAAGGATTTTCAAAACAATGTTCCAATATGTGCTTCCACCTAATCACCACGTGAAAAATAATATTGACCGCACTCACCAGATGGAGGTGAGTAATAAGCCTCATAGGATATAAGGGATCCTATAGCCCCTCAGGAGGAACTCAAATCGCCTTCACCCTGCTTAGATACAGCAATCGACTCCACTCTACTTCTAAATGGAATCATCAATAATGTGCAAGGAAAGAAAGGCTACATAGTGTAATACTGCCACTCAATACCATATAAATCCATAGAATAAGGACACTCACATGTTTCAATAAAATAACAGGCCTTGTTTAATAGCCTCAAAGGCTTCAAAGGAACAAGTTTCCAAATTGTAAATATAGGGATCTCACGCTTTAAGGATCACTGTAGAGGATGACCAGCTTTCCACCTCAAAAATGGCTGCTTGAACCGCAAAAGTCGGCGTGCGTTCCAAATACCGGAAGTGACGTAGGCCAAGAAGACAGCAGACCGGAAGTGCGTCAATGCGTTTCGTCCCACCCACAGGGCGTTTTCAAGACCTTGGTAGGCCAAGAAGACGGCAGACCGGAAGTGCGTCAACGCGTTTCGCCCCACCCACAGGGCGTTTTCAAGACCTTGGTCTTGAAAACGCCCTGTGGGTGGGGCGAAACACGTTGACGCACTTCCGGTCTGTCGTCTTCTTGGCCTACGTCACTTCCGGTATTTGGAACGCACGCCGACTTTTGCGGTTCAAGCAGCCATTTTTGAGGTGGAAAGCTGGTCATCCTCTACAGTGATCCTTAAAGCGTGAGATCCCTATATTTACAATTTGGAAACTTGTTCCTTTGAAGCCTTTGAGGCTATTAAACAAGGCCTGTTATTTTATTGAAACATGTGAGTGTCCTTATTCTATGGATTTATATGGTATTGAGTGGCAGTATTACACTATGTAGCCTTTCTTTCCTTGCACATTATTGAGGATTCCATGGAGAAGTAGAGTGGAGTCGATTGCTGTATCTAAGCAGGGTGAAGGCGATTTGAGTTCCTCCTGAGGGGCTATAGGATCCCTTATATCCTATGAGGCTTATTACTCACCTCCATCTGGTGAGTGCGGTCAATATTATTTTTCACGTGGTGATTAGGTGGAAGCACATATTGGAACATTGTTTTGAAAATCCTTTTGGGAAAATAAGGACTTATGTTTGAAATATTATATATATATTTTTGCAAGGACATTTATTTATTTGTGATTATTTTTATTTATTTAATTTTTGCAGTGTTGCCTGTGCCTGCTGCCTGTGCTGACCCTGGCCTGTTTATTGGCCAGGTTTCCACCTGCTCTCTGGAAGGATCTGGTGCCTGAATTGCCCCATCTACATGTCCGACTGACTACATTCCTATTAGAAACCAGACTCAGCCATCCACTATGGGCAACTGCACTCCTGGAACTTTTATTCTTCAGCCTCCTGTACTTCCTGGCCAGTTAACATGGCAATCCTGGTGGCAGCCACATACCAGTAGGCTATGCTTGCTTGGCTTATAGGAACAGGAATTGCTATAGGTGACGCTACACTAAGCTATTTTCCCTCACCACTCATACAGGGGCAGACATTACAGTACATTGTTTTTGATAAAATTTGTCAATTTTGTGATAAGACAAGATGCAACGTCTGGAACATAATCAGTTCAAACACTGGAAAAGTCTCACACATGTGGTATCACTAGAGATGAGCGAATTATTCAAAAATTCGATTCGGCTGATTCGCCGAATTTGAGGAAGAAATTCGATTCGATGCGAATTAATTCGCTACGAATTTAACTTATTAAAAGGGTTTCTAGGCTTCAGAGAGCCTTTAAATTAGTGCAGAACACTGTACCTTTAATTTAAATGCCCTTGGAGATGAGGAAGGACAAGGAGAAGGAGAAGGATGAGAAGAAGGAGAAGGAGAAGGATGAGAAGAAGGAGAAGGAGAAGGATGAGAAGAAGGAGAAGGAGAAGGATGAGAAGAAGGAGAAGGAGAAGGATGAGAAGAAGGAGAAGGAGAAGGAGAAGGATGAGAAGAAGGAGAAGGAGAAGGATGAGAAGATGGAGAAGGAGAAGGATGAGAAGAAGGAGAAGGATGAGAAGAAGGAGAAGGAGAAGGATGAGAAGAAGGAGAAGGATGAGAAGAAGGAGAAGGAGAAGGATGAGAAGAAGGAGAAGGAGAAGGATGAGAAGAAGGAGAAGGAGAAAGATGAGAAGAAGGAGAAGGAGAAGGATGAGAAGAAGGAGAAGGATGAGAAGAAGGAGAAGGATGAGAAGAAGGATGAGAAGAAGGAGAAGGATGAGAAGAAGGATGAGAAGAAGGAGAAGGATGAGAAGAAGAAGGATGAGAAGAAGAAGAAGGATGAGAAGAAGGAGAAGGATGAGAAGAAGGAGAAGGATGAGAAGAAGGATGAGAAGAAGGAGAAGGATGAGAAGAAGGATGAGAAGAAGGAGAAGGATGAGAAGAAGGAGAAGGAGAAGGAGAAGATAGGCTATTTCTGACAGTTCTGTGACATTCCCTCCATACAGCGGTTGAAACCGCTGTATGGAGTGAATGTCACAGAACTGTCAGAAATAGGCTATTTCTGACAGTTCTGTGACATTCCCTCCATACAGCGGTTGAAACATTGTATCTATTTGTTTCCATTTATGGAAACAAATAGATACAATGTTTCAACCGCTGTATGGAGTGAATGTCACAGAACTGTCAGAAATAGGCTATTTCTGACAGTTCTGTGACATTCCCTCCATACAGCGGTTGAAACCGCTGTATGGAGTGAATGTCACAGAACTGTCAGAAATAGGCTATTTCTGACAGTTCTGTGACATTCACTCCATACAGCGGTTGAAACCGCTGTATGGAGGGAATGTCACAGAACTGTCAGAAATAGGCTATTTCTGACAGTTCTGTGACATTCACTCCATACAGCGGTTGAAACATTGTATCTATTTGTTTCCATAAATGGAAACAAATAGATACAATGTTTCAACCGCTGTATGGAGGGAATGTCACAGAACTGTCAGAAATAGCGGAGCTCTGCAGATACACTTAGCGGAGCTCTGCAGATACACTTTTTGCCGGCTTGGAATTCTTCTTATTTTCATCCTACTTCTTCTTCTTCTTCTTCTTCATCCTCATCCTCATCCTCTTCTTCTTCTTCTGAGGATGAGGATGAGGATGAAGAAGAAGAAGAAGAAGTAGGATGAAAATAAGAAGAATTCCAAGCCGGCAAAAAGTGTATCTGCAGAGCTCCTCTAAGTGTATCTGCAGAATAGAGGAGCTCTGCAGATACACTTTTTGCCGGCTTGGAATTCTTCTTATTTTCATCCTACTTCTTCTTCTTCTTCATCCTCATCCTCAGAAGAAGAAGAAGAGGATGAGGATGAGGATGAAGAGGAAGAAGAAGAAGTAGGATGAAAATAAGAAGAATTCCAAGCCGGCAAAAAGTGTATCTGCAGAGCTCCTCTAAGTGTATCTGCAGAATAGAGGAGCTCTGCAGATACACTTTTTGCCGGCTTGGAATTCTTCTTATTTTCATCCTACTTCTTCTTCTTCTTCATCCTCATCCTCAGAAGAAGAAGAAGAGGATGAGGATGAGGATGAAGAGGAAGAAGAAGAAGAAGAAAAAGTAGGATGAAAATAAGAAGAATTCCAAGCCGGCAAAAAGTGTATCTGCAGAGCTCCTCTATTCTGCAGATACACTTAGAGGAGCTCTGCAGATACACTTTTTGCCGGCTTGCAATTCTTCTTATTTTCATCCTACTTCTTCTTCTTCTTCTTTATCCTCATCCTCTTCTTCTTCTTCTGAGGATGAGGATGAAGAAGAAGAAGAAGAAGTAGGATGAAAATAAGAATAATTCCAAACCGGCAAAAAGTGTATCTGCAGAGTTCCTCTATTTCTGACAGTTCTCTGACTTTCACATTTACAGCGGTTGAAACATTGTATCTGTTTCCGAATAAAAACATCTGTATCCTAAATGGAAACAAATAGATACAATGTTTCAACCGCTGTACATGTGAAGGAACTGTCAGAGAACTGTCAGAAATAGCGGAGCTCTCTGCAGGGACACTTTTGCCGGCTGATCGGGAAAAATCCGATTCGCGCACCCGAAGTAGGCTAATATTCGGATTCGACGCGAATCGAATTTTTCCTGAAATTCGAATCGAATTCCACTATGCCTGGTTCGATTCGCTCATCTCTAGGTATCACCATACACAGGAGTAGTAGTAGGATGTGTTTTAGGTTGTAATACTAAGAATAAATAGTAAAGACTTGTGCACTGCTGTCAAGGTATAGGGGCCCTGCCAATTATTAATTTCTGCTTAATCCTCTCATTAATGTACCCAATTATTAATTCCCTCATTAATCCCTTGTGCCCAGAGGAAGCACATCCTCAATTAATGTCCCAATCTCTTGTGCCAAATGCTCCCAGCCTTAATCAATACATCCCCTCCACCCTCATCCTGCCAAATGTTCCCAAATTCAATTAAATGTGTTCCCCCACTGTCATCCTGCTTTGTAGCCCAAATTCAATTAACGTATCTCCTGTCCTGGCATCCTGCTTCATGTCCCCAAAATGCTGCTTTGTAGCCCAAATTCAATTAACGTATCTCCTTTCCTGGCATCCTGCTTTATGTCCCCAAAATGCAGCTCAGTGTCTCCACCATTGTCGCCCCGCAAGCAGAGGTAGCGAGATTCACACCTCTCCATAGAGAGGTGCGAACCTCCTGTGGGGATGGCCAGGGCGTTTGACTGATGCCTCCAGATCCTGTCATCCACAGCGCGGGCACAAAGAGTTCCCGTGCTTGTGGATGTCCCTGGACAAAAGTCGCGCTCACGAGAAGCACGGCCCGTGTCCAGGGGGCATGCCTCATTGCCGGGCGACGAGGCCCCGGCCCACCCACAGTTGCCAGGACTTAAGAAGGCTGATGCTGGGCTCTCCGATTGTCCATTCCGCTGTGCAGTCACGGAGGGAGCCCAGCTGCGGTGGGATCCTCATGACCAGACTCTGCCTGAGACCCCCAAGCCTAGAGGGAGATAGCCTGCCACCTGCCTGAGACCCCAGCTAGGGGGAGATTGCCTGCCAGCCACTTGAGACCCTAATCCTAGGGGGAGACTGCCTGCCAGCTGCCTGAGACCCCAGCTAGGGGGAGATTGCCTGCCAGCTGCCTGAGACCCCAATCCTAGGGGGAGACTGCCTGCAAGCTGCCTGAGACCCCAGCTAGGGGGAGATTGCCTGCCAGCTGCCTGAGACCCCAAGCCTAGGGGGAGATTGCCTGCCAGTTGCCTGAGACCCCCAAGCCTAGGGGGAGACCGCCTGCCAGCTGCCTGAGACCCCAAAGCCCAGAGGAGAGACCACTCGCCTACTCCAGACCCCAACAGGTACTTGTGTCCTATTATCTTATCCCTGGGAGACCGGGCACCCTGTCAGATCTGTGAGTGTATGTTTCCCTCTGTTTTACCTGAACTGTTCCTGTGATGACCCCCTGCCCCCCTTGTTGGATTACAATCTGCCACAGAGACTTTTTCTTTGCCCTTGGTGCTGGACTACAAGTGTTTTAGCCCCCTCCTTGCTGTCCCCTCTATTGGCGAGATCACCCTCCCGGCAATCCCCCCATTGAGTGACTGTAATTTTTTTTGTCTCAATAAAGCTTTGTGCGTTTGCCATCTGCTCTGTGTGTTGTGTCCTGCCTACCCTCCGTCACAGCTGCTAAACCACAATTGTAATACCTGAAGGAGAAGATTGGTGCACTCACTAATCTAGTGTACTCACACGCAAATTAAATAATTAAACAAAAATGTGATGCGCTGCCTCCTCATATAATGAAAACATAGACTTTAAAAAACATGCAGTGACAGTCCATAAAACTTCAAAATAGTGGGATAATAAATGTCCAATCCAACATTTGTTGTGCTATCATCCAGCAATATTCAACGCTGTGCTTGAATTGTGGCCCCACTCCCTGCTCACTTTAAATGTTGACCTTTAAATTATAATAGGCCAAACACGCTTTTAAAGGATTATGTGCCTCCAAATTTCTGATCCGTGAAGTGTTCCTTACATGTGCTATGCCTCCATTGGACCTTTGAGCTCCAAATCCATGCAAAATAAAACAAAAAAATACCATAGTGCAACACCATTCTAAGTATGCTCATGTTGTATGTTTTTAATATATTATTAAATTGACAACTTTGTGTAACAAAATCAAGTAAATTTTCTTTTCGAGATTTTCAAAAACGTGTGAGAAAAAATGAAGTATTCGAAAAAATTCACCATGCCTCATAAAAATACCTTGGGGTGTTTATACTATCCTGGTGCTCCAGGGCTTTCAAACTTGTAATAGTCAAAAAAATTGATGTGTAATTTATGTCCCTAGACAGCCTGAGGGTGCTCCTTGGGTTTTGACCTTCTCTTTGTGTTTAGACTTTAAAATGTAATATTGACATACTTGGGAGGAATAGCAGCATGTGTTTTGGAGTGTAATTCTAACTATGCCTATGCTGTGTGTTAGAAAAGCTTAATAATTCACAACTGTTTAAAAAAATAAATTTTCAATCCTTATTTTTCAAGAACTTGTGGCAAAAACTGAAATCTTCAAAAGATTCACCATGTCTCTTAGAAAATACCTTGGAGTGTTTAATTTCTACAATGTGGTTATTTTGTGGATGGTTCCACTATCCTGGTGCTCCAGGGCCCTCACAAATGTGATAGATAGTCAGGAAATCAGATGTGTAATATATGCCCCTGTAACACTTGAAAGTACTCCTTGGATTTTGGGTAGCAGAATGTGTTTTGGAGTGTAATTCTAAGTATGTCCGTGTTGTGTGAATTATTTTCTTTTATTAACTTACAACTTTTTTCATTTTTTTTAAATTGTGACAAAAAAATTACATTCTAAAAAGATTCATTATGTCGTTCATAAAATATCTTGGGGTTTTTTCTTTCCAAAATGGAGTAACTTTGTGGGTGTTTCTCCTGTCCTGTCACATCAGGGACTCAATAAATAGGATAGGTAGTAAGGAAATTAGATGTATAATTTATATTTCTTGAAAGACCAAAGGTGCTCCTTGGATTTTGGAAACTTCTATGCATCTAGGCTCTGAGAAAATCTCACACATATGGTATTTCCCCATACTTGCAAGGAGTAGAAAAATGTGTTTTGGGGAGTAATTGTAAGGCCAGTTATAGACTGGAGCAGTGGCCATTTTTTGTACTGTAATTGTAAGTATGCCTATGATGGGTATTATAAATTACAAGTTAAAATCACAACTTTGTGAAAAAAAAATTTTTTAATTTCTTAAATTTTCCAATAAAAGATGACAAAAAAATTTACAAATTTTCATGACTCCTACTAAATACCTCAGACTGTATGCTTCCTAAAAAGGGGTAATTTTGGAGGTATTTTTTTACTGTCCTGGCATTTTAGGGCCTCACAAACATGAAATCGACAGTACATCAGGATTTATCAATTTTCAGATATATATACCATAATTTGTAGACTCTAAATCTTCCACACAGGATAAATAGTATGCACCAATTAGTTTTTTTTTCCACCAAAGAAGTGTAGCACAATACAAGACCCAAATGCATGAAAAAGGAAAACAGAAACTTAGGATACACAATAGGAAGGATTATAGTTTATCCACCAAATCTGCTGCTATTATACATTTATACCATAGGACTCGATTAAGAAAAAGGATGGAAAGAAAACATATGTTGATTTCCACTGTCATATAAAATGACAATTTGATTTTTCTCTTGTAAAGCATTATCACATTACACTTTAAAAATGAAGTCATAAATAAGAGCCAGTAAACTTAAAGCGGAGTTCCACTCACCCTGTCAAAAAATAAAAGTCAGCAGCTACAAAAACTGTAGTTGCTGACTTTTAAAATACAGCCACTTACCTTTCCCTCGGTCCTGGGTGTGTCCCCCACAGCCTGTTTCACCGGCTGTCTTGTATTCCAGGAGGCCAGCATCTTCAGTATGGGCAGACGGCTGTGATAGCTTGTGGATTCACAGCCGGGTACCCACTGTGCATGCACAAGTAGTCCTGCGCTTCATGAATGGTCCTGTAGTCTTCTGGGACCTGTCATGTGTCCCAAAAGACTACAGGGAGGGAGAGAGGGAGGACACCTTCCACTTCCAATTGCCTAGGTGAATGGAACGGAAGTGGGAGTGGGTACCTGTCAAATTCGGGTACCCACTCCCCCCCAGTCCTTAAAGCGGAACTTACTCTTTTGGGTGGAGCTCCGCTTTAAGTAATGCTTAAAGTTCAATGAGCATAAGCTGAAAGAAGGTATAAGTTGTGCAAACAGCATAGTGAAGGCAGATAGCAAATCCACAATTGAGAAAGACCTCATTCACATGGCCAAATACTTACATGCCCCATACATGATATTTTGCTGGCATGGGGATGCAGAGGCATTGTGTGCATTTCTGTGCTGGGGGATAGTAATGGCAGGTAGCAAATAAATGAAAGTGTAGCTGCACAGATTGCTGGAAATGAAACAATATGGCATAGGCTGGAATTTGAAGATGTAAATTTGTCTTCCGTAGATTCATTAATCTGTAGCCATTGAATCATCAAATATACTGTCTGTCAAGCGATATTGCAACAGATCACCAAAAAGTGAACACATAAAAAAAAACATAAGGATGTAGGTTGCCTTGCATAAGTATTAGTGCATATTGGGTATCATAAACCTGCACACAACAGTGTTGTAGATTTTTAAAGGGGGCTTCCAGATTGCAGATTCCCCACAGAACCCCACTTCTATCTGGCCAGGCATCTGGGAAGGAGGTCCTTCTCTCCCAAAACACTATTTTTTATTCAGTTCCATTGCTGCCACCATTTCTAGTGCTGGAATTACCCGGTTCTATTTTTGACATCTTACAGTTCATGGGAATGGTCTTAAAATGTCTTTAAGAAGTAGAAGAGCAAGACTTAGACTTTAGTTCCACTTTAATGTTATGTGAAATGCATTATCTGAATAGCTATCCTGACTTTGGATACAATGTACATTTTAAAGTTTAAACTGCTGAATGTTTTTAAAAGGGTTAAATGTCTGTGTGAATTATTTGCAACTACATCCCCTGCTGTTTAGAGTGTAGAATGAAAGAACAACCTCTTTATACTATATATGTGTTATACTGTACATGAACAAATTAGATTGTGAGTTGATGGCTTGCTAAGAGAACCCACTTCACACTTTTATTCTCTTAAATCCTGTGATCTGACGTCAACTTTTGCTAACTTAGATATCACCTTGGAGTCTGGGGAACAGTTAGAATGTTTAACTATAGAAGAAATAGGGAATTAGGAAGTAGTGCAAGTATGCATGTAGACAAAACCCAACAAAATCTCACTACCATGTCTGCATTTTTTTTAACATTTATTTCAGTGCTTACTTTACATATATTGATTTAACCCATGCATTATAAGCATTTGCATTACATATTTTCACGCTGTACAATTTTCTTACGCACATTAGTACTGTGTATGAATAAAACATTTATAGGAGTTTTTCTTCAAAATGCACTTGCATTATAAATAATTATCATCATATATACAGTATCTTCAGCACTGCCTATAATATGTCCCACACATTCACAGCAAAGAAAAACTGGATTTAAGCTGGCCATAGAAAGATCAAAATTCAGCCGGTCCATCTATGGCAGTTTGTTCGAGAGCAGTCTGCTTGTGAACAGGAATAATGGAAAATATCATTCCTGTTAAAAAAAAAATGCCTCATCTTTGGCCACCTTTAGAAAATGTGAAATGCAATAGATATATAATATGTGCCAGCCTTTCTCAACCAGGGTTCCCAGGCACCCTGGTGTGCCTTCAGGTGCCTTGGAAAAATGCCCCAAAATTGTATACAAGCTAGCAAGTGGATCAACCCTGCCTTTCAGTACACAAAGCCACAGGTTTTCATTGTGCACTTCTATGAGCTTCTAGCTGCCAGCATCCTAACAACCAATGACATCATCAGTTGATAAGGAGGACATGGGGTGCACGCACATCATCCTTGTTTGCCCCTCTCTCCATCAGCACTGGAGTCACATTAGCAGAGTGAGGGAGAGAAACAGAGAGACACACTGGAATACTAGTTGGTACCACTGTGCAAAGGTGTATTTGCTTTGGAAGAATAAATCACCTCTAACATTGGGTGTAAGGAATGCGTGTAGAATAGTTTTTGACATTTTAGAATGGGGTGCCTTGAGATTGAGAAACACTGATATGGGCCATTCCTGTTGTCACAGCAACCATGGTCAGCCTAGTCCATAATTAGATCCTTACATTACTACGACTTTGTCACTGGGACAAGAACGGAGAGGAAATTTCCAGCACATTGACCTTTCCTACTTCATTCAAGACATTTCTGAAGTTACTGCTAGAGACATACAGTTTATTATGTTTTGTATGTTTTTTTTTCCTTCCTCTGGATCAACTGTGGTTATAGGAATGTGTGGAGGTTTTCTATTTTTTTTTTCTATTGGTTGAATTAGATAGACTTGTGTCTTTTTTGTATGTAGCTGCTTACACTGGTAGTAAACTTTACAGGAAAAAAATTAAAATCTTCTCCCTGCAAGATAATGTTATAATATGCTAATATGCATCGTATACTAGCACATTATATACCTTGAAACAAGCCCTCCAGTGGCACGTTGCCACCACTGACAGGGCTTCCATCTTCATTCAGTCTTCCTTCCATGTTCGCAGATGAGCTGCGATTATGCCACTCACATGTGTGGGAGTTTCAGACGTGGCACGGAGCTCAGAAGGAACGGCCTGGGTATACCATTGCTTCAGAACACATGCACCGATGAGGTCACTGGCTGCATGGACACTAAATATCTCCTTGTACCTTGTACCTACAGGTAAGCTTTATTATAGGTTTCCCTGAAGGTACAAGTGTCCAATGGGAGTTTACTGCCACTTTAAATATGTTTGCTACCATCTATGTTAAGTTATTGCAATCAATCGGGCTTGCTATATTTTCTATATGTCTCAATAAAGTTGTTACATTGATGAAAAACTTATTAAACATAGTGTCAGAGGCTGAGAAGAACTATATGGTGTTTCTTTTCCATTAGTGAGAACAAAGCCCTTATTCACCTGGCTCAATATCTACACAAAACAGAATTCAGCTTAGTCATTCACACTGGTATGCTGAGGCCTTGTTTACACAAACGTACTTAAGTATATTCTCATGTCAGAGTATGCTTGCCCACTTAGGGATGCACAGGTGTTCTGTGCATCCCTGTGCAGGCAGTCCCATTAATGTCAATTGCAATTCAATGGCTGCATGGACACAACCACTGCTCCCAATTTGACAGCCATGCATGCACCCTCACCAACACAGCTGTCAAATTTAGATTAGTGTCTGTGCAGTTGTTGTGTCACAGTTGTGAATGGGGCTGCCTGCATTGGGATTCACAGAATGGCTGTATATCTGATTGCCCATGTCCATGTGGGCACTCATACGCAAGTACACCCATGTGATCCAGGCTTTAGTAAAAACAGTTCAGGCTTTTGTTTTTGATTGTACGAATTGATTACTATTTTTTATGCACAGGGTGGTGCATTCTGCTCTTTGAAATACATAGGATCCTTTTTTGAAACCATCCAAACAATTAACGTTATCAGTAGGGTTAGGCCAGTTAATACTGTGATGGTTTCAGAAAGTCAGACTCAAGGCCAAAATAATAAACACAAGAACAAGTATCCTTCAATCACTTTGAACTAAGTGTATTCTTATGTTTCTGTTTATGACCATGTTTGTTTTTATTTTAGTGGGGTGACATTGAAGCCTAAAATAATACTTCCCTGCAAAATATGTAATTACCATATAAGAGCTAATTGTGAACTCCACTACTAAAAATACATTTGGTCAATAACATTTATTTGGTTTTTCAAATAAGTTGGTACAATAACAACATATAAAATGTAAGAAATGGATTTTTTCATAGATTAGAATGTCACTTGCTGCAGTAATTCATAGCCTGTGGTGTGTGGTTATATTTAAATATACTTTAGCATTACAAATATAGAAAGATCTCTTACTATTTCCTTACAGTATCATCTGCATTTCTTTTGTATCATTTTGTCTGCCACTTTTTACCTTTTCTTTGGGTTTTTATGCATCATTGCTGTGTCACTAATTGGTTATAAAACATCAACATCTTTTTAATGCATATTTTGTTTGTTTTATTATTTTAGAACAGGATGTATACCTTGTCTCAGTTCCTTACAGGCTTAAGGTTTGCCTGTTTTTTGCAAACAGTAAATACAAAAACAGAATACACATTTCTGGTCAGAGTTTTAAGGCATTGTTTTTACAAGTAGAGTTCTGTAGTATCCACAGGTGCAAGAGAATATAAGATAACAAACAGACTAACAAAACCAAACATCCATCTCATGTTTTCATTGGGGAAGGAGTAAGGACATTATTCAATGCACCAGGTTGTTGGACCTAAACGATAAACAATGAGATGGAATGACATGCAAATAATTTAAATTATGAGAACTAGAATAAGGGTAGAGTTATTTCAGGCACCCCAAAATCCAATTATGTTTATGGGGGCAACCCCTATTTTCATAATTATTTTCTCAAAGGGCATAATTTGGTTTACCAGTTTTACCCACTGAGACACTAAAGGAGGAGATAATTACAACCACTTGAGGCCTATCATCTTCCCGGCCATAAGTGAAGATTCTCTTAAAAATATTCTCGTATACCTAGGCCACATTTCTTTGTCTAGAAGTCCCAGTAGTCGTACATCTGGGTTTAGTGGAACTGGGATA
The DNA here is from genome assembly GCF_062004578.1 of Staurois parvus. Lineage (NCBI taxonomy): Eukaryota > Metazoa > Chordata > Amphibia > Anura > Ranidae > Staurois > Staurois parvus. The sequence goes on along the minus strand of NW_028317811.1, from coordinate 5,512,343 downwards.
GCAAGTATCAAGGAGAGCAGAGCTACCATACATTTCCAGCACTGGTGTATAACCGGGCATGTCCACATAAGGTGCATAAAGTTTTCCCCGGGTTGCGTTCATCCGGCACAATTAGATGTGGGTACAGTGTATGCATAGCACGGCAAACAGTTGGCTAGGAATAAGGTAAGTTTGATGAATTATATATAACTGAATCAGCTTGTTATTCACTGCAGGTGATACTGTTAAGTGTGGGGAACAAACTTCATCTCAGTCCTCATTAATCAAAGAGGGGATTAGGGACTGCCACTTGGTCCTGATTTGCAAAGGGGATTTACCCAATTTGGTATGCAGTAAATAGGGGATGATGAGAGAAACTATTGCCATATTGATCTTGCCAGTGTTAGTATGGGCAAAACAGATAATGGGGCTTCATGGCCAACTAGTAAGTGGTCTACCCCCATTACCACAGCCAGGTAGTACCATATTTTGACTGAAGTGGTGCCATCCAGTTGGTTAAATTACATAGTTGTCCCGTTAGGTGACAAAAGTATAGAGTGGGCAATGCCATGGCCACCTCATCCTTGGGCCTCTACAAAGTAGAGAGCTTCAGTTTACAATATGATTGGGATCAAAAAAGGAAGCAAGTAAGTAATCGATAATTTTAAAAAAGGATTTGGGGATCATAATAGGCATGTGGGATAAGATATACAGGCATTTAGGTAGCAAAAACATTTTAATCAAATTGATTCTTCCAGCTTCTGACAGAGGGAGCTTATTCCAAATTGTGAGTTTCATTTTAATAAATTGAGCAAGGGGTCTATATTGCGCCTGAGGGGTTGGCCATTATAACAATCCCCAGGTACTTTGGTACAAGCTCATCACCACTTTGAAAGGGCATACTTTCGGGTCTATCTGACTGACATCTGGATGTAGTGGCATCAATTAAGTTAATTTTTAAACTACAATACATACCAAAGTGTTCGATAATCTGCATGCAAGTAGTACTAGAGTCTTGCATAAAAAGCATAAAGTTGTCCACATACAAGCCAATTTTATCAGATCTGTTTGCAATAGAAATACCTCTGAATGCTTCAGATTGCTGAATTCTCAATGTTAGAGTCTAAATCACAAGGGTGAAAAGCAGAGGTGACAGTGGACAGCCTTGTTGAGTCCCTCTGTGCAGTGGCAGGGAGGGGGATAATTTCACCAATTACGCAGATCAACAAACAGGATGGAAACCAACTTTTGCCATTTGTATTCCCTATACACTATGGTTGTTTCAAAGTACAGCTCCATTTTCTACTTACTTAAGGGACACATCTTAAAAACAAGTTTCCATGTATACATAATTTAAGAGCCTATTGTTTTGCTTATCTTAAAAGGAGATGACACACTGTACATGTCAGTAATGGAAAAACTGGAAGAAAACAAGGTAAAGCTAATGTATTAAAATATCCTGATGCAATTTTGCAGAAACTAGTAGAATTTTATTTATAAGTCACTATTCAGACCTCACTGCTAATTTCTGCCATGTAGTCTTATACTGCAGCTACTAGACAAGTCTCAATGCTTAATTCTCCTACCACCATAAAATGCACGATTCAACTGATAGAATGAGACCCCACCACCATCATAACTAGGGCAGGAGAAATGAGCTGGACATTCAAGTTTAATGCATTTTCAACAAGATGTCAGTAGGTGACTGAACCCACTAGCATCAAGAAAAAGATACAGAGCAATCAAGACTCACACAAACAGATTGAAGTACAGTTTCTTTCTCAGAGTTGTAGTGTTCAGGACTTCATCATATGCAAACTTCAACAATGATCATGCACCTTGGTATTTTATGTTTCATATGAAAATATTGCATTAGTATATTTTTCTTACTATTAAAATATTTGCATTACAGTGAATACATTTGTATTTTTTTGTACGGGCTATTGCTTGCATTTAATTGGTTTGTAATGTGTGTATGCATATTAGTGCATACATATGCATGTGTGTTTAAGTATATGTATGTGTTTAATGTTGCCAGAGAGCTACTATGAGAAATGTTGTTGTATTGAATATTGGTGGGCTGAACACCTGTCTGTTCGGTTTGCGGTCGAACATCTGAACATAACGAAAGTTAGACCTCAAATCGCAAACAGGGGGAACACATTCACTAAGCAATATCTTACTGCATCTGAGTATGCAGTAAGATACCTCACAGCTAATAAAAAGATTATTTAATGTTTCAGCTGTCAGCGAGATTCTCCGCTGACATCTGAAATGTAAAAGAACAGCCGGCATTGCCTGACAATTAAATTATTTTTTTTTTAAATGTGTGAGGTCCCCTTCCCACATCCATACCAAGCCCTGAAGGTCTGGTATAGATTTTAAGGGGAACCCCCTCACCAAATTAAAAAAAAAATGGCCTGGGGGTCCCCCCAAAATCTATACCAGGCCCTTATCTGAGCTTGCAGCCTGGCAGGTCAGGAAAGGGGGGATGTGCGTGCACCCCCTCCCTTGAACCATACCAGGCCACATTCCTTCAACATGGGGGGTGCTTTGGGGCAGGGTGCCCCCCCAAAGCACCTTGTCCCTATTTGATAGGGCAAGGGCCTTTTCCCCACAACCGTGGCCAGGGGTTGTGGGAGTATGTAGGCAGGGGCCTTATCATAATCTGGAAGCCCCCTTTAACAAGGGGGCCTCCAGATTCTGCCCCCCATGTAAATGAGAATGGGGTACATGGTACCGCTACCCATTCACAAAAAAAAGTGAACTGTAAAAAATGACAGTAGACAGTCTTTGACATGTCCTTTAAAAAAACAAAATAAAAAAGTCCCTCGAAAAAGATCCAATGGCAATCACGATGCCCGTTGCCACCACCAACCCGAAAAAAAAAAAAAGCAAATGCTGGCTCCTGCCGTCTGACAGCTGCACTGGGATGATAGTTCTTAAATACTATGATGATGTCACAAGGGGGCAGAGTCACACCACCCCCTTTTGACATCATCATGCGCTGTGATTGACCAAAAGATTAAGCCATAACACCTGCAAAGGGTTCCTGAGCCTTTAAATGGTCTCTCAGTCTGGTTCAGTAGGAATCACAATCATGGAAAAGACTGCTGACCTGACAGTTGTGCAGAAAACCATCATTGACACCCTCCATAAGGAGGGAAAGCCTCAAAATGAGTCTATCTCATATATTAGTTTCACCTTTTAAGTTGCATTACTGAAATAAATGAACTTTTGCACGATATTCTAATTTTTCAAGTTTCACCTGTAGATACAGCGGTGAGGGTTTAAAATTACTGTCAGCTGTTTATTGTTGTCTGTATCCCCATTATAGTGATTCACCCTCTTCAATAATCACAAATCACACATTTTTTGTGATTTTAAACCTTTCATACTCTATTCAAAATGTATTAAATAGACTTGGATGTAGGAACACTTTATGTCAAATAACTTTAATTAATCTAAATTTAGTTGATTCAATATAATATGTAGCAATTTAAACTTCAGATACCTAAAATATGAATATTATTTGAGTTATTAGAATACTATTTTTTAGGCCTATGATGAGGGAGTTACTACTGCAACTCCCTTCTCATAGGGCTACCTCTATGCAGACTATTCCCCCTCCAGTCTATCATAAATGCTGCTACCAGACTCATCCACCTTACCAACCAATCATTGTCCACTACCCCTCTCTGTGAATCCATTTACTGCCTTCCAACTGCCCAATGAATAAAATTCAAAATGCTAACAACAGCATACAAAACCATATACAACCCTTCCCCAAGCTACATCACTAATCTTGTCTCAATATATCACCCAAACCTTCCTCTCCACTGCTCCCAAGACCTCCTGCTCTCAAACTCATTAGTTTCCTCCTCTTATGCTCATCTACAGGCAGGGGTGGACTGACAACTCATGAAGCCCCCGGGCAATAGGAAATCATGGGGCCCCTGTATCCTCGCTCACACTCAAACCACACCTAAAAAAGCCTATGAAAGGTACCAGGGGCATCTCATGGGGCCCCCTACTGACTCTGGGCCCTTGGACAGTGCCCAAATGCCTAAATGGTCAGTCCGCCCCTGTCTACAGGAATTCCCCAGAGCCTCTCCCATCCTCTGGAACTCTCTATCCCAATCTGTTCAACTATCTCCTACTGTATGCACTTTTAGGCAATCTCTGAAAACTCATCTATACAAGAAAGTCTATCCTGCCTTCAGCTAACAACTGAGAGTTTTATAAATCTCTCCTGGTTATTACCTTTTGTTCCACTTGTCCCTCCCTATTAGATTGTAAGCTCCTAACTCTCTTGTATTGAACTGAATTGCAACTGTACTGTTTCCCTTTATAATATAAAGTGCAGCACAAACTGTTGGTGCTAAATAAATCCTGAATAATAATAATAATAACAACACTATTTACCAGCACTGTTTTTATGTAAAATATCCCTCATTTGCACAAAATATGTGCCATATCTTGCATTGTATTTATATGTTTGATAATAGGCAGAATATCACTTGTTTTTTAGACTGATTAAAGTGTTACTAAACCCACAACAGTAAACTCAGTCTATGCACTAAAGCATGCACTAAAGCATGCTTCTTATACTCACTGTGGAACTTAAGGGATTAATCCTCTACATTGTGTAAAAAAGGATGTTTTATCCTGTCTTCTCTGATCCTCCCCTTCTTCCACATTCCCAATTTCATCTCCTGATAGAACACAGCCTCAGGGACACTCTGTCCAGACAGAGGGTCAAGGGTTTTGCAATCTCATAGGGCAGTGAGACGAGAATGAAAACTCCTATAAGCTTCAACCAGTGCTCGGCTTGTCACTGGTAGAAGTCACAAGACTGCTCTAACTGCTGACTAGAAAAGGTATTTAGCAGTTTATATTTGCTACAATAACTGCATTTCCATGTTCTGTGTACTGTGGGAGACCAGATAGAGTGTATGCAGGGTCTTGGGTTTAGTAACACTTTAAGACTTAAAACCTTTACAAGTTTTATATTGTGGCCTCATAGATTATGCTTTACTTCCTGTCCCACTGGAAACCTGTCATTCGAAATCTCCCTGGATGAAACATAGAAAACAATAAAAATATGACAGAAGGTCTGAATCTTTCATATTGCCTAGATTCACTCTCATAACCTGGCACAAGAGAAGACTGTAGATCTCCCCAACAGGGATGTGGAAAACTATAAAAAAAGAAAACAGACAAAGGTTTTTACCCTTTCATGTGCCATCCAAAAAATATTTTTTTTTTCACTATAAGAGCTCTCTACTACTGATGTTCAGATTATTCAAATTTTTCAGAGAGGAACATCACTCTTTGGATTGAGGCTAGTTTACACTTCAGAAGAATGTGCTTTGTTTAAATTTCATGTCTAAGGTTTACAACCACTTCAACATAGCTCTGTTAATAGTCCATGCCTGCTCAGATGTTGACTTAAAGTGTATGTAGGTGACAGGTATGTACAGTATATGTACATTAGCTGACTTCTGACCTTTAATTGATTTACCAAAATATAGCATGTAAGGCAAAGCGTATGCTGAGCATTTTTTCAACAAGTCAACATGTATCCATACACTTAAAGCATGAAAAATAAATACAATTAGAAGTGCTATTTGTTTTAAGATGCAAAGCCTACTAATTCCAGCATCTCTAGTCTGACAATGTTTTATTTTCCTTCCGAATTAGACCTGGTCATGATCTTGAATGATTTTTGTGTATTATGTTGAATCATGGCTTTATCAGCGTGATCAAGTGTATCTCAACCATCTGCAGATAAAGGTCATTTTTGTATTGAGAGGGATACCTGGTATTTTGTATTAGCCAGTCATTGCATTGCCCCCTGAGACACTGTTCTTGCTGGGATTAATGAAAATTTAAATTGAGGATTAGCTGAACTGGAAAGCTCTCAGTAGGAAATCTTTTCAATTAATCTAAAATCTATTCTTTTATGAGGACTTCCCTGATTTTAATTGCATCTATAATCCATTCAACTATCACCTGCTTGCATTTATCCAGCCCAATAAACAATAATACATTGTACATTGATTATTTTCTCTTTTTCTTAAATTCTGTACTAATATTATAATTTCTGAAAATATTCCAAAAAATGCAGATGCTTGATCTGATTGCTCTCTGTAAAGGAATATAAATACATAGGTCTGTGTTTGTCCTAAAATTACACTAAAATTGCCCAAGGACTTCAGGTGCATCGAATGTCCCTTGTGACTTGAACGATACTTTGTAAAATAACACAGAATGATTCAGTATTGAACAAGCACTAGCCTTGACATCTTAGGAGTTTGCAGCTAGGTTCACTCATCTAAAACAGTATCGAATTAATTCTATTGAATGTTAAGTACCACTCCTGGTTATATGTATTAACTATATATGTATATATAATATATATATATGTTATATGTATTAATTTTTACTTCACTGTAAATATTTTCAAAGCAACCTCTTCTGTTATAATTTTAATATGCATTTACTTTCCTTTAGAAATACATAGTGTGCAATGCTTTGTAGAATGTGCTTTGATTTTCAGCTCAGAACAAAAAAAGGATTTGTTGTACTGTATATAGCATATTAAAATGATAAATTAACACATTATTGTTGTAATTGTATTTTGCAATAACTGTTGCTCAAAAACTAAATGTAAAATAGGAATACGTTAAAATTACATGTTAAAAGTCTTAAGAATAAATGTACTGTATAGCAGGAGTGACACTAATATATTTTCTTTATTGACTGATTGTTATCACTGTTAGAAAATAAAATGTAAAAAAATATATATTTTTTAAATATGCATTTTTTTAGGAATATTACCTATATTACAAATGTTTTAACTCTCTATAAGCTTTCTGTGCAGCTGTTGTGCTAAACTAGACCTTTCTGACTTAAGTGTGGTCACACTGCACCCATTTCTCCTAGTAGATATAGGACCATATTAATAAGTCAATTTACATAGGCTACAAATTAGATTTCCAATGTCATAAGTGCTTGGCTTTCCTATTAGAAACTCTAGCATGCTTTTCTAACTGAGTGTCATGAACGCATGCAGCAATTGTTAGTGATAATAATTTAAACAGTATTTAACCCAAAAGCAAACATTTATTACATTGAAGCTTAGCAATTCTTAGATGTGATGGCTGCATTAGTTTTCTTTTTTTAGGCTTTCTTTCCTATATTTTTATCTGGTGGTTCAGCAAGTATGACTGTAATTTTTTAAAAAGCACAAGCTCTCTTACAGATGTATCCGTTACAGGGATCAGACAATCCAGTTTCCACTGACATGGGTGCTTGCAATGATCAGCTTTTATTTATTTATGTAAGACCTTTGTCCCAAAAATAAAAAAAAAAACTGTTTGCTGTAACTGCTTGTAAAGTGTTAGCTGGAGTTTGGCTTCAATTTGTATTTAAATCTTGTTAGTACATCTAACACTCATCTCCCATTCTCCCCCAAAGCTTGCAATGCTGCTGTTCAAATGTGCCACCTATGCTCCTTCATCCTAAGTGGGGGCAGGTACTGTAACAGAGAAGGTCTCTAACTAGCCAGATCTTCAGGTGAAAACGGGGAAAAATGCTTAAAAAAGAAATGAATACAGCCACCACAGCTAATGATTGGTAATCTGCAATATATCACATTTTTGGTTTTGGGTTTAACACCTGGTTCACACTAATGTGGGGCTGTGTGGCCCGCGCTTGCTTGGGTATGGCAGCCCATGCATTTGAATGGGCTGCTGTGCCACATGTCCCACACAAAAAAGGTGCATGCAGGGATATTGCATAGTCTTTTTGACCATACAGTTCCAAGATGCGTGGGGGTGCCATTCAGAATAAATGACGGCCCCGTGCGTCTTGCAGCAGCAGTGCGATTCGGCTGCAGGCTAGTGTGAGCCCAGCATAATACTACTTTAAAGGTTATAATGAGCTGGATGTTCGAGTTGAACCTCGACTATTAATGTGTTCCCTGAACACCTGAATAGCAAGAGCGTTTGGCAGGCTATTCGCTCTGACAGTGCATTGTGATTGGGCGAAAGCAATGCACCTGACCACAGGTCAGGTGCTGTGCATTAGCCAATCACAGCACAATTGGGCAGAGCTAGCAATGACATCACTAGCTCTGCCCAATTGTTTACATCTGACTGACAAATGGCAGATTGCAGAGAATGCTCGGCAGGTGCAGATGGGTTGGCGGGCGTTGGGTTTTTTTAAATTTTAGCAAGTCGGCATCGTCGTGACATTTCTGGATGCCATGATAAAAGAATTTTTCAAAACACTGGTCTTTTTATTTTTTACTAAATTTTACCCTTCATTGAATGGGTACCCCTTACTCACTCAGAAGGGGGACAGCATCAGGGTGCCCCGTTATTTAAAGGAGTAACCTGATGCTAATGAGCTACCCTGCCCACAGAACCCCACAACCCAGGGTTGTGGGGAAGAGGCCCTTGTCCCCATCAGCATGGGGACACCATCCCTATGCAGAGGGCATGTGGCCTGGTAAGTTGTGGGTGGGGCGCTCAATCATCTACCTTTCTTGCCCTTCCAGGCCTGTGCTCAGATCAAGGGTCTGGTAGAAATTTAGGGGGAACCCAATGCTTCCCCCCCATTTTTTGGGGTGGAGTTCCCCCTAAAAGTCCTACCAGGCCTAAAGAGCCTGGCATGGATTTAGGGGGAACCCCATGCACTTTCCCCCCATTTTTGGGAGGTGGGGTTCCCTTTAAAAGTCCAGCCAGGGGGGAACTCCACGCACCATTTTTGGAATGTATTACTGTGTGTCCATCCTAACCTTCCTACCAGACCCAAAAGGGTTTGGTACGGATTGGGGGGACCCCACACTATTTTTCTTTTAAATAAAAGAGTCATTTAGAAAAAAAATGTCAGTCCTGCTGTAGCAGGTTTCATACATTGCACTGATGTGCAACTTTGCAGGTAGTTTAAGGGGACCCCAGGCATGATATTTAAAGGAATTTTTCTTTTTTTTTTAAATTTCAACATTTTTTTTTACTTTAACTGCTTCCGTGTCGCCCTATAGCAGACATACTGCTACAGGGCGGCATGGGTGCTCAAAATTATGCATATATACGTGATTTTTCAGTTCCGGGTAGGGGGCATGCACGCCCTACCCATGCCGCAATGCGCGCCTTACCCATGCCACAATTCGCGGCCTCGGCTGTCAATCGGCACCCGGTAATCTCCGAGTATTACCAATGGTGGAGAGACCTGCGTATAAACAACACAGATCTCTCCCCTGTCAGTCCCGCTATAAATTGCTGATCGGTGCCATTACTAGTATAAAATAATTCCAGTAACTAAATCAGAATTTCAATCAACACTTCCTTTAGGTCTGGCTACAGAACAGAAGGGGCAGGTCTCTTTGTTGATATTTGCATGATGTTAGTTCTCCATCTATAGATTATATTACATTGGATACGCCAACAGTTAACAGATAAACTACAAGAACTAAACCTATGGAGTGGGGGTATAATTTATACAGAAGAGGATATTTTATATAAACAAAATGTTCAGTTGCACCAACTGCGCCTACATAATATTAACCTTCAATAATAAGCAAACACTCTATATACAGCTCAGATATAAATAGACTTTTTCCAGAAACAAAAATGAAACATTAATGTCACTATGAATGTAGAGCAGACACACATTTCTGTGGTGCAAGCACAGTAAGGTGTTTCCCAAAGATGTCTTGTTTAGCAGCATGGTGTCATGTGATTGACAGCTGTAGAAAAGATCTAGTTCTCTAGGTTTATCACTCAAACAATTGTTAAGATAGTTAAAAAAAATGTATATATATATATATATATATATATATATATATATATATATATATTAGTGTAGTGTACTCAAATTATTTAATGCTTTAAACAATATGTATATTGCTTTGTTTCTTGTTTTCAGGGAAATCAGTTTCAGGAAAACCACAATTCTTCAGGGTAAATAAAAATGAAGCTGGGACAACATGGTGGGGTCAGGTGAGCAGCTTGTCTTATATACAAGATTACACCGTACATTGATTCCAAGTTACCTGTCCATCTGCTGATACTCTTAGAAGAGCTGCACTTTTGTTTCGTTTTCTACCACACCCCCATTTGACAGTACTAGAGCCTTATGTATGGCTGCAAAGGGGAGGGTAAGGAAGCACTTCAATACCAAGAGGTATTATCATTTTCAGGGGTGCAATATGAAGAATCTGGGGGGCGTATGGGTTAAGGAGTGGTATTTGAAGACTCTGGGGGATGCCTATTTTACAGCAATGACTTTTGTTTTCATTTTATAGCCTTACAATTTGCTACACTTAAAGGGATTGTAAAGGATTTTTTTTTTAAATAACAAACATCTCTATACTTATCTGCTCTGTGCAATGGAATTGCACAGAACAGTCCCAAACCTCTTGTTCTCGGGTCCCCAGCCGGCGCTTCTGGCTCCTAATATGTGTCCGGAGCCCCCACGGGAAGCAGCTTCCATGGGAGCATTTATGTGTGCTTGGTCCCGAGCCCTGCTGCTGAGTGCATTGTCCCCCGCTCCCTCATCACTGTCTTTGACTGACAGCACTGGAAGTCAATGGCTTCCAATGCCCCAGCAAAGCCAGTGAGATACGGAAGTGAGGATAGAGAAAAGCTGCAGACGTGCACAGCAAATCGTCCAAGCAGATCGCATGAGGATTCAGGTAAGGTCAGGAGGGGTGAGGGGCCAAAATCGGTGCCTAAACATTTTTTACTTTAATGCAAGGAATGCATTAAGGTAAAAAATGTTTAGGCTTTAGAACCACTTTAAAATGATTAATAGAAATTTAATGTAATCCATACATGGGGTATTGTATTCTGACAGGGACAGGGCCCACCAGAATGCACTGATCAGCACTTACAGCTATTGACTGCAGGTATTAACCAAATGCTGGTTTTCTAGCTAGACTGTTCAACAGTCAGTCAGCCAGCTGACTTTGGGTACCTGTGTGTACAGGACTTATCGAATGGAATGCTATGAACATGAAGTGAACTGATAAAAGGGTCCATAATGTGGTTGTTGAGCAGTGTTCTTCATAATACATCATATTATGGACACAGTGGGGGAGATGTACTAAAATTGGAAAGTGCAAAATCTGGTGCAGCAAAGCTTATAAACCAATCAGCTTCAAAAACCAGGTTTTATTGCCAAAGCTTAACTGAACAAGCTAAAGTTAAAAGCTGATTGGCTACAATACACAGCTACAACAAATTCCAAGTCCTCTAGTTTTTAGTAAATCGCCCTCATTACATTGTAAAAACAAAACATTTTCTGCTCATGTGGTGATTGCAGGATGTATTATTAGTAGTATTATTATTACTATTATCCACTTGCCGACTGTCCACAGTAATTTTACTGTGGTTGTGCTGCATATGCAGGCGCAATCAAGTACATGTACATCATTGTGTCTGCTCTGGTTTAGCTGTGGATCACAGATGCCAGTAACCAGGTATCATGTGATTGCTCTGATTAGTCATAACAATTACATAATAACAATGTAAAGAACCTGTCGTGAATGGGATTCCATGATGACAGTGTACTGCCTTGGTAACAGTATGTATAAAAACTGTGAATTGTTTTAAATTCAATTTCTTTATTTTCCAAGAGATGATTGTAGCCGTATTGGTGCATTTGCAACAGAAACAATTAAGTACTGTCCATGATACTTTTTTTATTTGCACTAACATACAATTTTGAGGACAAGCTTTCGGGGAGTGTCCCCTTTTTCAAGGTCAAGACAACTACAACTTTAAAAAACAATGCCTCATACTAAATACCTTAGACTGTGTACTTTCCAAAAATGGGTCATTTGGGGGGTATTTGTACTGTCCTGGCATGTTAGGGCCTCAAGAAAGGAGATCAGTACATCAGGACTGATCAATTTTCAAATATATATGCACCATAGTTTGTAGACTCCATACCAGCATTTCTCAACCTTTTTTCAGTCAAGCCACCCTTTAAAATTATGAGCAGTCTTGAGGCACCCTTTAAAATGATGGACCGACTTCTCAAATGATGTCATTGGTTGTCAGGATGCCAGCGGTTAGAAGGTTGTAATGGTTCACAATGAAAACCTGTGACTTCTAAAATTTCACATTTTTTCACAAACTATTCTAATAATTTTATATAATGCAGCAACATCCACACATGTCGGACATCCAACATTAGAGATGATTTATTCATCCAAAGCAAATACACTTTTACACACTGGTACTGACTAGTATTCCTATGTTTCTCTTCTCCCTCAGTTTTTCTCCATCACTAAGCTAATGTGACCCCAGCACTGATGGAGAGGGGCAGGGGAGGGTCAAACTAGGATGCTGTGCATGCAGCTGACATCCTTCTCAGCTGATTATGTCATTGGTTGTCAGGATGCCGGCTGCTAGAAGATTGTAAAGGTGCACGATGAAAACCTATGACTTTGTGTAAGTCACACGTTTTGGGCAACTTTTAGACATTTTGTCAAGGCACCCCTGAAGAAACCTCAAGGCACCCCAGTGTGCCAGGGCACACTGGTTGAGAAAGATTGCTCTATACCTTTCACACAACCAATTATTTTACACTTATTTTTTTTGTCACCAAAGATTTTGTGGCCTAAATTTATGAAGAAATTAGATTTTTGTGGAAAATAAGTGGAAAATATAATTTTTTTCAACACTTTTGGTCTTTTTTCATTTATATAATAAAAAATAAAAAATCATGTGGTGATCAAATACCACCAAAAGAAAGCTCTATTTATATGAAAATATGATATAAATTTAATTTGGGTACAGTGTTACATGACTGCACAACTGACTATCAAAAAATGGTCACGAAGGGAGTTAAACCTATCGTTGCTCAAGTGGTTATTATTATTATCATTATTTAGCAACAGTGGTGCTTTTATATGTCTGCAAAATCTTATTAAGAAATATTGTAATAAATAATACTGCATTAATAACTATAGTAATACATTAGATATTTGAAAAGACATTTTAAAAATCATCCAGGTGAGATATACAAAACTTTTTTGGAGGAAATGAAGAAGTGTTATAATAAACGACCACAGCTCTGATTGTTTTTCTAAGCACAAAAAAAAACAATACTGACCTTACTTTAAGTGATCGAATGCATTGCCATTCAAGAAGAGACCCACACAATTACTAAAACATGTTATAAAGCCTTGGGCTGTTGATCTCTGTGAAACTATACTTGAGTCCTAAGAAGCAGAAAAATCAAAAGAAGCTACTTTTCAATGACTGTAAATAGTAGAATTATGCTTTGAGCAGCTAAGAATTTTGAATCAACTAATTTGTAGTCTGAAATGCTCTCCTTATTTAGCCTTGCAGCTTGAAGAGAGCACTGGTGTCAGTTGTCTAGCTGTGCTGTTAGTTTCCATATGATATCTGCATAGTGGTGAAATATCTAAAGACATTTTGATCTGAGCAGATATGAAAAATACAACTACTGGAGCAAATATTGTACAAATATACTGTAGTTTTTCCTTTACTTATGTATGAAATTAAAGCACTCCATTGATATCTGTTCTGATAATACCAGTTGCATTAAAAAAATACACTTACAGGTTTAATAATTACTACTAAATGCCTTAAAGTGTTACTAAACCCAGGACCCTGCATTCACTATATCTGGTCTCCCACAGTACACAGAACATGGAAATGCAATTATTTTAGTAAATATAAACTGCTAAATACCTTTTCTCATCAACAGTATATAGCAGTCTTGTGACTTCTATCAGTGTCCAGCTGAGCACTGGTTAATCTTGTAGGAGGAGTTTTCATTCTGCTCTGACTGGCTGCATGACCCTTGACCCTCTGTCTGGACAGCACTGATTGGCCCTGTGCTGATCACATGTATCCTCTCCCAAAAAAAACTCTCCAGCAATTAACACAAAACAGAGCATGTGCAAACGTGCTACTGCTGCTTTAACTATAAAAGATGGATTGGGGACATTAATAGAAGGTGAGGAACAGAGAAGACAGAATCAAATAGCCTTTTTACACAATGCCGAAGATTAAACCTTTAGGTTCCATAGTGAGTATAACAAGCATGCTTTACTGAATATACAGACTGATTTTACTGTTATGAGTTTAGTAACACTTTAATTTATGCTTTTTACATCTTCCTGGAGTTTAGCTCCTGTGAGAATATATGCATTGTATTGACAGTTATATCGGTTTATGAAGATGTGATTAAGGCCCCTTTCACATGGGACAGATTTACAGATACCCTGCTGATCAGAGCAGAGCAGGTGGATGACATATCCATGTCAACTTAGTTTCTGCAGGGCAGACATGGCCAGAGCCAGCTCTGCTCTACTGGAAGCTGGGAGTAAATAGACTCCCTTTACACCTGACTACCCTCCGGTCCAATCTTCCTAAATGGAAGATGACAGATCCTTTTCATTTTTTATCGGACTGGATGGGACCTGGAGGAAAGCGGGTGTAAACGGACACACCTTTACACCAAACTGTCAATAGGAATGCATGGGCATTCTGATGAGGTTCTCCTGAAAAATTGTCAGGCAGACCTGCTTGGTTTGCCCTTGTGCACCCAGAAAAATACTTTTTTTTAATTGAATTCCTGAAAAATAGCAGTGCTCTTTTTGTTATGATAAGATGCCTAAGCACTCCTGTGCCTACAGCCTTATGGCTATATATCTGAAGTATGAGATCTAAAGGCACTGCCACCTCTGATTGCTAGTCTCACAATATTGGAACTGAGATTTGGGGATGTCTCTGTTCTGTTCACTTTTCACCTTGCTGGAGGCTCTGACATGAGGAAGCAATTACCTGCTGCTACCTTAATGGGTGCAACCCCATAGAGACACAGTGCAGAACAAAGAATAGAATACTGGTAATGGGGAAAAGTCAGCTACAGGGAGCTCACGGGAAATACTGGCGAGTAGTGCTTTGTCATCTGTCTGCCAGTTTTCAGAATTCTGCTCTTCTTTATTTAACCACAAGTATCCACAGCACTGTCAATTATAGCTCCTACCTTACAATAGAACTCCAGAACTTCAGCTTGCCTAGTGTTCATGCTTTAGTATGGTAAACGGTCGTATAATTCTGGACTACATGCATATCATAAGCTCCTTGTTGACAGATCCACTGAAACCACTATAAATACTGCAAGCTTTTCAAATAACAGTATCTATTATTCTATTTATTCTATTCAAAATAGGAAAGCCAAAAAATTACATCTGACAAATCATCCTAGGAGAAAGAATTTAAATAGTATGACAGTCTTTTGTTCTATACTGCATAGGAAACAGTGGATGTGTACTATGTAAAGTAGAATCAATTTTTTTGTCAAAAAAAAGTAAACCAATTTTAAACTTTGTAACATTTTTCATGTCTTTGCAACAGAAAAGGAAAAAAAGTCAAACCCATTCTGTGTAGTTGATGTGTATCTAGTGGACTGAATAAGGTTTTGGGGAGCCTGCAGGTTCCAAGGTTCCACCTACGGAATGTAAAGACTACTATGATTGCTACTATTTAATGTGAGTTACTATACTTTGCAAAGGACATCTTTCATTGACATTTAGCATCTGTAAATTAATTCTTATGTATTATGCATGCATTACAGATTATCTACCTCTTGGTTGGTTAAAATAGCAGTTTCTTCCTCCATATGTTTTCCCCCTTGTGCTCACTAGTGGCCAAATTGTTCAAATATGTAAGTGATGAAATGAGTTTCTAATGATTGTTTGTCAATTATTTACTTTTAGAAAATCATGTTTTTCTCATTATCAACACAGTAATGTCAAAGCCTTTAGGAAGCAATTTCTAATGTAATCCAAGGGCTGGAAGGATTCCTGGTGAGGTCTGTAATAACTCTAAAATATGCTGAAATCTAATGGCTTTATGCAATACATGGTATACTTTGCACATGCTACCTCCATTTAAAACCACAAAGTGCGCAAAACATTTCATTTAACTATCTGAGTGCCAAATTATAGGATGCATTAATTTTGAATGACAATGTAGGTACACTTGGAACACAGTGTAGCGTAAGGATCAATGTCTTATGGCTGAATCATGTTTATTTTCTACTCAGTAGGAAGTAGACATTTTAAACTAAGGTTGTCACTTTCATGACCAGTTTTATAATACAACCAGAAAATTAGAAGTATTTACATTACCCTTGTGGTTATAAATTCATGAATAAATGATAACATAGAAGCATGCCATTAGCCAAGTGTATAGAAATAATTCAGCAAACTATCAAGGTTTTTTTTATGTTGTGACATATTTGCATTTACTGAAATATTGTACAGTGTTAAAAATATTTCTGTAATGCTCAAATATTTAAACACAATACAAACTACTGGTTTATGTTCTGGAAATTTAATGTCAAGCCATTTTATTGAGGTATTTCTATGTAAGTTCCAAAAAGCCGACTGACAGGAATTAGGTGGTTTTGCCACCCACTGTAAGACTGCTTAACATGACCTTTCTACGGAAGAGCATTGCATGCTTGCCTTGTATGTTATGCAGACTTCAGCATTAGTGTTATAAATATACAGAAAGCAGAAAACTCATATAGTTTTAGGTTTAACCTTCTCTGTCATCTATGTGTGCATGCCAAGGTCAAATTTAGCAGTATTTGTATGTTGTTAGGTTAACAATAACTGTATGACAAAGAGATGAAAAGATGAAAAAAGTGGTAAAGGTATATGTATTAACAAACCTCATATGCATCATCCATCTCACAGATGACATTGTGATCACATGACTGTAAACTGTGGCAATTGATTCCTGATGGTTTGTAGAGACTGTAAACTATCCATGGCATAATGGGCTCATAGCTAGGACTAGGACTGTGGTGTGATTCTTGGAATATAGATTAATACGAGGAATGATGAGGGGTATGAATACAAACAATGCCCCCCAAAACTGCATGGGAATGTTGCAGCCATGTTATTTATGAGATATAATATACTGTATGTGTGTCCTGTGTGTTCCGTGTGTTCTCCCTTTCCATTGTTTTGCAAGCTTGTCTGTCAGTCCTGTTCCTTTGTGCATCCCTGCAATATCCTTGAGGCTTCTTTTGTACCTAAAAAAATGAGAAAAAGGCAATTAGTAACAGCGGCTGATGCTACATTGTCAAGAACAAGCTACTGTATGTTCTGTAGAAATACATTTTTCACTACTATACCATTGCTGTAAGTGTATAGTCCAGTACTCCTAGTGTTCTCAACCATAATATAGCTCTACCCTTGTGAGGGCCGCTTGTATATTTGCCCAGGTTTCCCCTTGCTTCGTCCTGCAGCCAGGCACAGTGTATTTCTTCAGCCAAATACACACACTTCCACTCATTGTCTTCAGTGACGAGTCCAGGGGATGTTTGTTTTTAGAGTTTATTGCAGAACTGGGGATAGGGATGGGGAATTGTAGTAGGATATTCCAAAATTAGAACTATTCACACTGAGGATATCTGAACTCATCTCTTAGTTGAGCAGTATTGAAGTCCTGATGGAAAGAAGATAGCAGACTTATCAGACTTAAAGTGTAGCAACAAGTAGTTTCCAGAAGGGATTTAGCTCACTCCTGGAAATTACTTGTTGGTACACTTTAAGTCTGATAAATCTGCTATCTTCTTTCAGTCAGCTTGCCTCCAGCCCGGCTGTTCAATCCTCTCCCAGGAAAGATGCTGAACCAATGTGCTCAAAGAAGATAAATACTACTCCCAGCATGCAACAGGACTGCCTTCCCCTGCAATTGGCCAGGGCTGTATCCATATTCATAATGTTCATTTGCCTAGCCCCTACCCGTGTTCTGGAAGGCTCTCATACCTTCCTGAAGGTGGGCAGAACTCAAACTCAAACAACACCAGAGCATCATGAACAGACCTAATTAGTCCATCACAGCACTCTGTTAAGCAGAATACTGCACTGAATTTATTACAGGTACTTATGTAGCGCCATCAATTTACACATTTACCTGACAACCTCTCAGGTAAGCAGAGAAACACAGCTATGCTTAACCTAACTATACAAATGCTAGCACCTGACTAGGAGGGTGCTACACTGATAAATACTAACTATGTATATAAAGGAGTTTATTTACTAAAGCTGGAGAGTGCAAAATTAGTCTCACTTCTGCATACAAACCAATCAGCTTCTAACTTCAGCTTGTTCAATTAAGCTTTGGCAATAAAGCCTGGAGGCTGATTGGTTTCTATGCAGAAGTAAGCCTGATTTTGCACTCTCCAGCTTTAGTAAATAAACACCAAAGTGGCTAAATCAACAAGCATTAAACATCAATAATTGAAATTACAACAATCGTAATCTGTATTAGCCAACTATGTAAGTAGCCAAATAACTAAAAGTGCGATCATAAAACAGAGTCCGTTCTAAAACAATTCCTCATCTTCTAAGATCATGTCCTTGGAAGATATATGGACACTGAATTTAGGCAATAATCCCACAAAGTATTTTTTGCAGTTATAATTGTATATATGTTCTGAAGTACCCATAACCCAGTCATTAGTTGTCAGTATAATTTAAAAATAACCTATCAAAGGGGAAGACGTATTTCTGAGAAGCAGTTTCCCCCTTAATTTGAAGGCAGACAAGACAAGACAAATTACCAGGTTGTAACATCATTAGCAATACAAATAATAGTTTCAGCTTCAATGCCGTGCCTGGGTGGCCTGCAAAAAAGTCATTATCAAATGACAAAAAATGATGTTTCTCAAACAGGTTCTTTCCCTAATCAAAGATTTTCTTTAACAAAAATGTAATTGCAAAAGATGACAGCCGAAATAACATAACACAAATGACTTTGAAGAATAACATAACTGTGTTAGTTTCTTTTCCCACATTATATTTAATTAAATGTTTTACATAACGTAAGTTGCAGAGGATTAAAGGTAATCTTAATTAACAAATCCGCTTGAGGTTGGGGAACTCATGTCCCCTGTAGACTCCATTTACTTTCCATTTACTGTGCACATTACATTTGATACTCCTAATTTTTGATCTGCATCAGAAAACAGCATGTACATATGTCGGTTTATTATTAGTTTATATTTAAAATTTTTTATTATGATTATTATTTAATTTTTTAATAATATGATTTCATATTGTGACAGTAGGCCACAAAAAAAACCTGGTTGTTTCAAGGATGGGAAGCACATATGTCCCAAATTCAGGCAGTTTACTGAATTTTTTCTTTTTGATCAGGTGAGATAGCTAAGATTCTTTGAACTATATATAAACTCTCGCAATGTCTACTCAGACATTTTGCTCCACCCTGGAACCAGTGTATACTCTTTTGCAAGGACTTTATTTACAAAGAGTTAGTTGGGTAGCAGTAGCTTGCTCCAGGTCTGTTAGCCAGGTACCCTGTATGTTAGTAACCCTACTGCTGAGCTAAACACCCACAATATGTGTAGTGATACATCACATACAATTCTTTAAAGTAGTTGTAAAGGTTTAAGGTTTTTTACCTTTATGCGTTCTATGCATGACGATAAAAAAATGTGTGTTCAGCAGTGCCTACAGCCCCCCCCCCCAGACCTTACCTGAGCCTCAGCCCTCTCGGGTAATTCCCTCTTCATTGGTTGAGACAGCAGTGGTAGCAATTGGCTCCCACTACTGTCAATCACAGCCAGTGAGCCAGTGAGGAGAGAGTGGGGGCAAGTCTGAGCTACACTCCATGTGTGAATGGACACACAGAGCAGTTGCTCAGGAATCAGCCTGCTTGGGTACTCCCATAGCAAGGTGCTTGCTAGGAGAGCACTAGGCAGTCAGGAGGGACCTGGAGTGTGTAGAATATTTTGTTACACATATATAATAGTTTCTAGTGTCTTTAGGCGATTACAGATAATTAAATAGCCAGCAAAGTAAAAATAAAGTGTGATTTTTTATTGTATTACACAGTGGCTTCAAAATGTAAAACGTATCATAAATAACAGTTCAGTGTAGGTAAAACAAAAAATAAAAAAAACAGAAGTTATAAAGATGTGCCAAGCTTAGAGTCATGGCTGTCCTGCCATGTGCTTCTTGTCTGTTCAATGCAGCATGAGTCTGAGCAAGAAGAAGGAAGTGACATGATCTTAGGTCTCTAAGAGAATGCACCTGTTTAAGCTTGTCAATATATGAAAAACCATACAATTGTGTCTTTATGCCTTACTTGTGAGTGTCTGTGTGTGTGGGTGTGTGTGTGTGTGTGTGAGAGTGGACTGACGTGTGTATGTATGTGTTTTGTGACCCTTTTCATCTTTTAGGATGTCTTTTTATGTTACATGTAGATATCATAAATATACAGTATATGTGAGCGCACTAAAAGGTATTACAAAGTAATAACGCTTTCATAGTGGGCGCATTCAGTCTTAGCCTCCAGCAAAATGGCGCCTGCCTCACGCGCATGCGCTATGCTATATTTAAGCTGACGGCGCACGACGCGGCGGATTTGGCAGTCCCCTCTGAAGACGTGCTGGTGCACAAAATGTGTAAGTAGGAGCCAATTACGCTGTGACGTCATGCCATCGGAGCATCGTGGAGCTCCGGCAGCCATCTTTACTCGGGGATGGTTAGTCCTGATCTCTGTTTGTTTTGCTTGTCTACGGATGCATCTGTTTTAACCTCTTAAATAAATGATTTATAATACCTTACTACACTATGGGCATTCCTTTATCTTGACTCCTTTGGGGAGTATTAATCTTTTAGACGCCCAGCCATATTTATCCAGAGAGGGAGCCTCCAGTTAAACCTTTGTGAGCTGCACCCACCTATCCCCTAAGGGGAACTCTGGACATACCTGGATCATCATTTAAAGCCCCGGGACCTATCTATCCTGAGAGGGAGCCACTTCCACAACTGGTCCAGATGACTACCTTGATGACACCAGGATATATTATATAACGCGCATATACATTGCGCGTCTGGTGAGTGCGCATTTCTTCTATTTCAAAACGAGCACAAGCACCGACTGAAGATTTAGCATTATATGGGCACTATTGAATTACCATCACAAACTATGCACTACCTATATTGATTAGTTTCATTACCCATATCGTATATGAAGTTTTTTGTACATATTTATTATTCTATTATTAATTTGTAATATTAATATTTTTTGGCATTATCCATATCAAATTAGAACTTTGCATATATTTGTTACTATCAATTTTAAGCGCTGCACTTTTATACTTTATGTAGATATCATAATTCTCATAACTTTTGATTGACAAGCCCACATGGAACATTCTATTCTTGATCTTAAAACATGAGTTCACAAGTTTAAAAATGACATCGTTGCATCAGCCTACTCATGTGACCAGTTTCTCTGTTCAAAGGATAGTATAACTAAGAATCTATCTTTGCAACATAATAGCTCAATGATGTTGTATAACCAAAAAATCTACTTATATAACACATATTACCAACTTATAAAACATAAATTAACCTCCCTGGCGGTATGATTATTTCTGATTTTTGGTGCTGAAAGCGGTACCATTTTTTTGCATGGAAATATGTATTTCTTTTATTGTAGGCCTGTAATTCAGGAATAACTCACTGAAATCTGTCCGAACAAGAGTCTAGTAAACATTTCGGATATGATAAAACTTGAAACACAAAATCATAAATTATAATTTAATAAATAATAATAAAAAATAATAATACATTAATAATAAATTTAATTCAATAATATAATCAAACCAAAAACAATGAAATTTTAATTATAGCGCCAAGTTCGCACATCATTGAGCAAAGTCGCAGAATCGTTTTCAGTGTCTGATGCCGAATTTCCCCACGAATCATTATCACTCAATTCTGCATCTGGTTCTGATTTACTATCGCTGTTCTCTAGCCGGTCTAAAACCGCTTTTGACATAAAGGGATGCTTTTTAGATGCCATGGACTTTTCTAAGTTTCCAGGCAAAAAGAACAGTCAAAATGCAGGCAGGGGACAGGACAAAGCAGTAGGGACAAAATGTATGTGAAATGTTTTGAAACAGCAATGTTTTACTATGTGATAATCATTTTTAAAAAAATTACTTTTTTAAAAAATTTCAAATTTGCCGCTGGTTCCAGCGCCAGTACGTCCCGACGTCACAGGGACCGGAACACGGAAGCCGGATGCCGGCATCGGCTGGAGGAGATGGCCGGGGATGCTGCAGGGGACGCATCGCGGGAGCAAAGGACAAGGTAAGTGCTGCAGGGACTCCCTGAGCAACGCCGCATGGTAAGCCCGAGTGTAGCTCGGGGTTACCGCTTTTGGTACTGAAACTTTACCCCGAGCTACACTTGGGAATACCGCTAGGGAGGTTAAATACACACAGATATTACTAGAATACACCATTTCATATTATTTTTTAACTAACAGTATGTATTTATTATTCTCTAATCCACTGACTCTATCTATTTTGGTTCACACCTGTCTCCCACAACACCCTACACCAGAGATCTTCTAACCAGCTATGCCCATCTACAGATATTCCTAAATACTTCCTTGTTACACTCAGCTTCAAGCTAGTTAAATTAATTTTAAATACTCTGACATTTTTCTGGCTCAGGTATAACTGAAGAATTCAACACCAGCACTTGCTCAAGGCCAACCATACATTTTAATATTAATTATGATTAATCATAAAAAACAGATATTTTGCAAGCTTGCCATTAATATAATATAAGTCCTATAAGTGATGAATTATTAATTTAGAATTACAGTTTAACAGAGCGCCAAAGGGAGACCCAAGAAGAGGAGGATCAAGTCTGCTCTGTGCAAAACCACTACACAGAGCAGGTAAGGATGACATGTTTGTCATACTTTAAAGCATATATAAACCCTAAAACAAATTTAACAGGTTGCTAGTCAGTAGATAGGGGGGTTCTATTAGTTTTCCTTTTTAAAGCCTTTTCCCTTTATTTTTACTTGCTGATTCTGCCAATAAATTCACTTTGTGTTCTGGGGTGGCATGGTTGTCTCTCTTGGCTGCTTTCCTTATTTTGGTTACAAACAACCACCCTCTCCTTATCTCTATTAGGTTGGAGGTCTACATCTATAAATGTAGAATATGTGCAAGGTAAATAATTACCCAAATATATGGCTGCCAAAATGACAGCATTTTAAGAAAAACCTGCAAAAACATTAACCTTGCAACATGGCTTGTGATGCATCCAGGAGGCATGGGGTGGGGGGAGGGGTTTGCCACCAAAATCTCACAGTTGAACTCAGGAGAACAAAGAAAGATTTAACATTTCAGTTGGTCCCTCTTCCCACTGTAGGGGTTAACCTGTTATTTTGCCTAATAGATGATGAATAAAGTGATATATTCACTTTATTTCTTGCTTCCTTGGCACTTGGTACTCTCTTCCATTATCTAACACTCTGTAACGTGGGTGGGCCCTCAATGTCCACCTGTACAATGAAGGATGGGTAGTTCTGCATTGTATAGGATGATGTCAGAGAACTTCGGCCAACTGGGCAGTGAACTAAAGAGGATTTGGAGAACCAGTCTCATGAATAGGAGGAAGCTTGCAAGAGCAAGAAATTAGATAAGTATATCACCTTATTCAATATCCCCTAAGCAAAATGAGGAGTTAACCCTTGCAGTGGGGAAGAGGACCTATTGCAAGGGTAAATATTTTTTTCAACAGTTCAGCCTTAAATGTATAGAATTAATCTATTTGTGTAGCTTTTCTTATAGAGTAAAAATGATCTAGGGTTGTTACCTTTTCATAGAAAGTACGCTTACGTATAAATAGCTTTCTAAAATGTAAATGTTTTAGTCCTAACTATAATACATTAAAAATATATGCAAAGTATATATAAAACCACTGCATATTACTTTTGATTGAATGTTTTACTATGTGACCATCATGGTTGTAAAGGTTCCAGCTTCGTGGTGGGATGCATTGGTCTAGCATTTGTAAGTCTTTGTGGATTCTTTGCATATTAATAAGAGTGTAATAGAAGTATGTACTGTATACTGGAAGGTGCATTATGATTGGATGCAATCTAAGATGTATTCAAATACTAAGGAGCCCATATGATGATAACATACTATATATATGTATGGACTATAACATTTGAGTAGGCTGCTATGCAATACACTCTATGATGGAATCTTTATAAAATCCAACCTTCCTTTTTTATCAATAGCCTCTAAAAGAAAATAACGCATTTCCTTTGCAAACATATACTGCAAAATCACTGAGGAAATGCACTGTAGCACAACACCATTTAAGCTTGCTTTTCTATGTTGTTTGTCTGGATTTGCAGATTTTAAAGATGTTTGAATAATGAATTGGATTTTAAAATGCAGGCTCTGGATTTTTGGCTGAACAACATTTTAAAGTTTTGTTAAGCATCCTCAGAGTAAGTGGTATTTTTAATTATGAACGAATATGAAATGGACTTTCAAATTGAGGCAGTTTCTTTTACACCATAATGGCTATAGAAACATAATTGGAAAAGTTCCAGACTCTTATACAGATTACTGATGTTTTTCTACATTTACAGTATAAACACCGTAAGAAAAGGCTTTTTTTCATGCAATGTTTTAGTCAATGATTCATACACTCTGCAATCTGCAGACAGGATTATAACAGACAGGGGAAACTATCCAAATAATACCTACTGTATTCTTTTTTCTTCCACAACTTTCTCTTTACAAAAATGTGTCTCCTTTTGATCGGAGTAGTGAAGATAACACCTTGAAACTTTCCCCCAAATATATGTCCTCCAAATAAAGACCGCGCAAACTGTTGCCTCTATATAAATCCTGTACAATAATAATAATAATGTTGGCTCTACTAGAGAGATTAGGATAGCTGTGTAGAAATGACCAGTACTTGTAATGTGATAAGACGTTCAGCTAGAAACAAAGGTACGATTATGAGAGCAGTGAAATTTAATCAGTTATCCATGATGCTGGCCATGTTTGTGCCATTACAGTAGTGAGAAAGCTGAGGGTGGGAAAGGAGTGTATAATGCTATAGTTATCTAGTATAACAAGCTATGACATATTTAACCCATATGCTGATGCAGTGGTGAAAAGCATATGGTATCTATTTCTGAACACTGTAGAGCAAATAACCATTAAAGTTTGCAGCAGATGCACTAAAGTAGTTCAAGTTTTCTCAGGCAGCATAGCTAACCCTGCTGCCCCTCCCAGCGGTGACTGAGCATTCCACTATGCTTTGTAATATAAATCAGGATTGAATATTTGCAGATTTTAGTTTGACTTTTAATACTTTTTTTAATGAACCCGAACTAAAAATAAACTGTATTTAAAGGTTCACGCGCATGGATGGTAAGGAGCACAAATCTGTTCCAGCATAAAAATCCTCTTATGCAAAGATAGACACTTTTTTGCTTTGGTGTTTAAACGTGCATGTGCATATAATTTATTTCCTGAACATGAATGTTCTTGATAGCTCTATCTCTGACTTAACAAGTTGTGTGTCAGACCTCTGTACAGAGGTGATTGTAGCCGTATTAGTATATTTGCGACAGAAACAATTGAGTACTGTCCGTGATACTTTTTTTATTTGCATTAACATACAATTTTGATGACAAGCTTTCGGGGAATGTCCCCTTCTTCAAGGTCCAAGCAGTACTATACAAATCACAAAGTTTTAGCAGAATGTTAGAAGAGATGAAGAGATTTTACATGCTGCCCAAAATCCACAAGCCAGGAAATCCAGGCAGACCCATCATAACAGGTATGAATACACTCACCGAACAAATCTCAGGCTTTGTAGAAAATATTTTAAAACCGTTAGTCAAGAATACTGCTAGATTCCTGCAAGACACAACTGACTTTCTGAACAAGATCAACAACATACAGCAATTACCATCTAATACACTTCTAGTGACTATGGATGTAATATCCCTGTATAGTAATATCCCTCACAAGGATGGATTAGCTGCATGTCACAGATCCTTATGATCCTCACCAAACCACAAATACACTGCTGAGGATGTTACACAGCTCATTGAATTCATACTTACACACAACTACTTTGCCTTCAATAAAGACATCTATCTTCAATGTATGGGTACTGCGATGGGAAGTAAAATGGCACCCCAATATGCCAATTTATTTATGGCTGACCTGGAGAAACAATTCCTGAACAGCATGGAGCAAAAACCATACAGATACTATCGCTATATTGATGATATTTTCATCATATGGACAGAAGGTGAAGAAAACCTAAAACAATTTTACTCATTGATCAACACTTTTCATCCATCAATCAAACTAAAAATGGAATACTCAAACACATATGTCAACTTCCTAGACACCACATTATACATCAGGGATGATACGCTTCACACCTCAATATACAGGAAACCCACTGACAGATGCAACTACCTCCACAGTTCCAGGTTCCACCCCAACACACAAAACGTGCCATCATACACAGTCATGCCATTAGATACCACCGAATATGTTCTGACCCAAGAGACAGAGATAAACATCTCGGGACACTAGCAGACTCCTTCCATAAGAAAGGTTACAAGGACAAAACTATCAACACCAGCATAAACACAGCCTTGAGGACCTGAAGAGAAAATCTACTTCAGTACAAAGAGAAAAAAAACAAACAACTGTGTACCTCTAGTAACCACATACAACCCAGCACTAGAAGGGATAAGAAAAATAATCAAAGATTTAAAAACCCATCATAACAGAGGATGGAACTCTGAAAGAAATATTCCAGCAACCCCCAATACTGGCTTTCAGACAACCCCCCAACCTCAGAAATAAACGAATCAGTAGGAAACTTCCTTTTGATTATGAGGTCACAAATAATGGAAGCAAACCCTATAAATAAAAAACACTGCAAACTGTGCAAACAAATCAATCCATCAAAAAGTGTCAGACACTCAAAAGGGATCTTCAATATTTCCAGGTCATACAGCTGCACCTCCAGTAATGTTGTGTACCTTATCCAGTGCAGAAAATGCAGCAAAGGATCTTATGTTGGCGAAACAGGACAGAAGTTGCAAACAAGGATGAATTTGCATAGACATACCATCAAGGAACATAAAGAAGATGACTTCTGCACACCTGTGGGACACCATTTCGCACAACCAGACCACACAATGGGAGACCTCAATATTTTAGTTCTTAAAGAAAATTTCAAATCCATTCAGGAAAGAAAAACTTTTGAACTAAGAATGATAATTCTATTTGACACAAGAGATAATGGCCTGAATTTGGACATGGGATTCCTCAATCATTATCCAACAGTTTGATGACTATCAGCTCAAGCTTGACTCCCTCTGTGTGAGTGAGTGTTGTCTTCCCCCCCCCCTTTGCTTTTGCTGTGTCTTACCTCTAGCCTCTTTTTTTTTTTTTCATCTCTTCTAACATTCTGCAAAAACGTTGTGATTTGTATAGTACTGCTTGCACCGTGAAGAAGGGGACATTCCCCGAAAGCTTGTCCTCAAAATTGTATGTTAGTGCAAATAAAAAAAGTATCACGGACAGTACTCAATTGTTTCAGACCTCTGTACAGAAACCACTTCTTTCCTACATAGCACCAGGGGCAGACTGACCATTTGGAAACTCGGACACTGCCCAAGGGCCCAGGGTCAGTTGGGGGCCCCATGAGATGCCCCTGGTACCTTTTTCATAGGCTTTTTTGAGTTTTGGCAAGGACACAGGGGCCCCATGATCCCCTATTGTCCGGGGGCCCCATGAGTTGAGAGTCCGCCCCTGCATAGCATAAGGGTCCTGCTCTACAGAAGGGGTCTCCAAACTTTCTAAACAAAGAGCAACTTTAGTGTCCTCCAGACTTTAGGGAACTGTGGGAGTAGAAAATTCCCCAATTTCAATGTAAGTGGACAATGTCTCCAGCTTGCTAGTTAGCGACAGTAAAAAGATTAAAAAGCAGTAGGAGGAGGAGTAGTGCCCATAATTGGTAATAAAAGGAGGAATAGTGTCCCATCATTGGTGTCACTGGGAGAAACACTGTACAATCATTTATATCAGTGGGAATAATTATGCACCATCATTGGTGTCAGTGGAAGGAATTGTGTCCTATTGTTGGTGTCAGTGGAACGAACATAGTCCCACTGGTGTCATTGGAAGGAATAGTGCCCCATTGTTGGTATATGTGGGGAGAATAGTGCCCTATTGTTGTTGTCAGTGGGAAGAATAATGTCCCACTGTTGGTGTCAGCAGAAGTAATGGTGTCTCATCATTGGCATCAGTAGGAAGAATAGTATCTTGCAGCATTGGGAGGACAGTTTCCTGGGGCAGGATAAAGGCAAGCATCTGGCTGCAGTTTGGTGACCACAGCTTTAGAGCAAACTGGAAGGGGACAGACTTTTTTTTCTCAGGTTGTTGAAGAAATAGACTTTGCACACTTTTTGTAATGCGCAAATATTAAAGCAGTAATAACCCCAAAAAACAAATATTTATCATATAGCAACTTACCAATTCTTAGATGAGATGGCTGTATTTAGTGGCATATCATCCAGTGTGCAAGTCTGTGCAAGGGAAGGCAGGCCCATGGTGCTCTGTCACATGTTGGAGTAATCCAACCAATCCCCTGCTGTACACTGATCCCCCCAGCAACATTAATTCCCTGTGGCTCTCTTGCAGCTGTCACCTTGTCCTCCTCTCCCCTCCTGCTGGTTTGGGTGCTACAGGGGAGCTACAGGGAGATTTAACTGTTCAATTAGACCTCCCACTGCTCCCAAATACCCCAGTACTGGCATCCTCCTCATCAATGACCTGGCATCTCCTCCCTGCAGCAGCACTGCTGGCTGTCTTCCCTCCTTTCCTCATCAATGGCTGCAGCTGCTGCTGGGAGCAATCAATACTGATCTCTCCTGTGTTCATTCATTACTGAACCATAGTAAACTGTGTTTACTATGCTACAGTTTGTGAATGAATAGGAAGCCTTTGCACAGAGACTAAGGCTTTGAAGAAAGGGATTGAGCTCTCTATATCCTCAGTCCGTTTTTCTATCTTAAAAAAATAGACATCATTTAACTTTTATATTTATTAGGAATTTAGGTGGCATTTTCTAAGTTTTGCAATGTTTGTTTCTTAGCAATGATTTTACTGTATTTTCAGTGAAAATATTGTTCTGCTCCGCTAATCAGGAGATCAGGAGACCGATCCCCTGATGAGAAAAATGGATCTGGCCCATTTGAAAGGGGCCTGAAGCTTTATATAAGCCCAAAATGAGAAAATCTTTAAACCACAACTTACATCTTCATCACAAAATTATTCAAAGGGGCAAAACATCAGTAGAGCAAATTTGAAGAAATCAGTGTATCTCTCTTATTAACTACTAGGCTGATTTTTTCTAGTTGTTTCCCTAGAATATATGGTTCTACACTTTTCTGATCCTAGATACAATACAGTCATGAAATACAGAGTTGCTGAGTACTGTAGATTTTCATTGCCATCTGGCTTTTGCCACCAGAAAGGACTTTTGACATGAATTACCCAGTTTCAGAAGATACATTATAAGAAAGTCATGCTTTGTGGTATCTCCTACGCATTTCCTGGATGACCTATATATTTAATGATGTTGGATTCTAATGAGGAAAATCTCCCCATTATCTTTCCAACAACTGGCAACAGATTACAGTTCTGCAAACTAAATCTATATTTAATTTAATACTTTTGCAATAGAAAGATTCAGATTTCCCAAAATATCCTTTTACAAACAGAAAAGAGCAGCTACTTATGCACTCTAAAAATGTACAAATTACAGCCAAAACAGCACACATTCACAAGAAACTGTATCACTGCCATATCTCATTTAACTCAAGTTAGGTAAGTACCACAAAAAAGTCCCCTGATCACACTGTGAAAATAACAAACTTTCTCTGAATTGCCATAGAGATGTGATATTATATTGCAGCTTATCATTTCTTAGATGTGATAGCTGCATTCATTTGCTTTTTTAGGATTTCTTCAATCTATTTGCATCTGCTGATCCAGCAAGAAAGTCTGTTGTTTTTCAAAGGAACAAATTCTCCAGCAGAATGTACCAGTTAGACAGATTAAACAAACCATTTAACACTAGCAGGGGTGCTTACAATGATCAGCTATTATTTATTTATGTAAAACCTTTATCCCAGTAGGAAAAAAAAACAGTTTGCTGCAACTGCTTATAAAGTGTTAACTGGAGTTTGGCTTCAGTTTGTTAGTCTATTTTAATCTGCTAGTCCATCAAACACTCCCCTGCACCCAGACTGGCAATGCTGCTGTTCAAAGGTGCCTCCTGTGCTCCTTCATCCAGAGTATGGGCAATCTAATACAGGTGGTTTGTTACTGGCCAGAGGTGTGTTACTTTCACCAGGTGAAAACAGAGGGATAAAAGCTTAAAAAAAGAAGACTGATGCAGCCACCACATCTAGTGATTGGTAAAGCTGAAGTGTTTTACATTTTTGTTTTTGGTTTTAATACCACTTTAAAGGAAAATTATCATGAATAAAGAATGTTTTAAATTATATGTTTCAAGTACATATAAAGACAGTATTCAATTTGTATTGTGATAGAAGACTAACTGGTGAAATAAACTGGTTCAATTGCCCTTTATATTGCAACAAGGTGTATGTAAGCCCAAAATCTACTTTTCAGTATGTTTGGCATAATACATCACTGCATACAATTTTCCTAAGCAAATCTTTTTTTTTAATCTGTTGCTGTGTCTTGCTTGGAGAGCCTATATCATCATTTTCCCCTTCAGGCTGACACCACTCAGCCACTAAATTGCAACTAACAGCAACATTGCCAAGTTACTGCTTGTCCACCTACAGTTGGCCATTGATGTGTGTATCAATGGGTTTACTCATTTTTATTCCTCCTAAAATGTATGTTGCATGTATCCACTCTGAACATTTACAATGTAACTGCCCCATCAGTCATTCGGCTTGTGCTTTGAGATAGCTTGTAAGAATTGCATTCTCTAGCACAACTTTATTAGACAAAAAAATAGTACATTCTAATTTATGCACAAAAGTTTAATTGACCCTGTGAATATTTATCATCAAGATTAGAGCTTTAAAGATACAGTCCTTTCTCCAAACTTGCATTTAAGGGCTTTTACTGACATTTTTAATTTAAAAGAAAATTGCTTGACAACAGATTTCCCACACCGGAGTTTTAGCATCACATTGGTACAACATAAATTGTTCACCCTCCTGGCTAACTTTGACCTAGTCAGGCCTCTGGCAACCGCCTGGGTTTTGAATTGCCCAGGCTGGGCTATACAGCGAATCTGACTCTTGTAGTACTGACTTGATCAAACACCTGTACTTGAAGCTGCACAGACCAGCACACAGTTATAAAACAAACATTCTTTTTCTTGTTCAAGTATTTTATTGAATTCAGAATATGAAAGTAATAGATTGTGAGATAGGAAGGCAACAGTATGACATCATATTCCAAAATATTCTATACAAAACAAAGTACCAGGTTATTGTTCTGATGAGGATATGTCAAAGTGACTTAGCAATTAGCCATGCCTCCATGACCAGAATCTTTGTGAGGCATGTTGCCTTTGGTTGAAATGGTGACCACTGATTAGGATAGCCTTGAGGCAGATGGGGGTGTAGAGGGCCCCTGAAAGCAAAGGTGGTGTTTACCATAAGTGGGGGCCACATGGGAATGTGAAGTATAGGGCAAGTATAGGGCATGTCACCATATCCTGATGGCTTTGTGGCTCTGACGAACATATGCTCATGATGTGGGATTACAGATGTCATTAGAGTGGTGAGAGGGAAAGAGAAATGAACAAGAGGTAAGAACAGAGAAGATGGGAGAGAAGTAAGAATTGAGGAGCAAAAGGGGAGAGGAGGAGGAGGAGGAGGAAAAGAAGAGGGGAGCCCCAGGAGGACTGGCGGGTTGAGAAGACGATAACAGGATGACAAACAGGTGTGTGCTGCGTAAACATTAAGGGAGTAATAATGCTTCATCAAAATTGGGAGGTAGGTAGTGTGTTATCCAAGGATTCCAAAGCTGTTCATATTTGCTCACTTTGTCCATTAACATAGCTTCGATGTTTTTGCATGTATCATGGCCTGTGTGACTCTATTTTTGTCTGCAGCTGCACTAAGATGGGGTGTTCTCCAGGCCTTCACAATGGTTTGTTCAATGATATCACTCACACATGAGCATTTTGTCCCCCATTGATGGCACACTCAGCGTGCATCTATGTGCTATGCCTCCATCAGCATAACTCCACGTCATTGCATTGCAATCCCGTGAGAGTGCTGACCATTAATAATTTCCTGAAGCACCCCATGTGACTAGCTATGTCACAGGGGGTGTGAACAATTAAGTTTATGATCAACACAAGGAGTAAAGAGGACATTTACATGTGTATTAGTTTTGTTTACGTATGATTATGCAGCTGTGGCAACAGTAAACAAAGATGAGGCTTGGTTAATGTTTACTGCACATGCGCAAGATTTTAGTTAGAAAGGGCGGAAGTACAAATTAGAGTGAACCGCAAATTTGGTGCAGATGAAAAGGGTACTGCCTTTGAAACATGTAAGCTACGCCCAGTGGACAGATGTGATTACAGTGTAGGGACTTGACTGTGATATGTGCACTTTCTCCTGTACTTTTGTGAGAACCTTGGAATTTGTTTTTTAATGAAAGGTTTTATGATAATACCTTAGGCCAGCACACAGACACACTCGTTATCTTCAGATGAGGGAAGAACCCTGGCTGACCAAACTGATTGGATTTTTCTCGAACTCCTTCTGTTTGCACAGCTACCCAAATGATATTTATGGAGTACTATATGCAGCCAAAAGTATATTCTACTCTTGCATATTACCGCCCTGGCATAAATTCCCATGGGACACATCAAAGGCTTCTCACATGTATGAGAGCAATGCCTGAATATGTTAATCTGAGTCACAATGATCTTATTGCACACAAGGCATTTAAAAGACCTAGTAGTTGGCATAATGGTGATTCTTAAGTTGTGACATCTTGTTGTAAGCACTTTTTAGCTATCGGGCGTTTTTGGAGTCTCACTGTAGCAATACTCTGCAAGGGCTGTGCAGGCTTTCAGCATCTGAGACAAATATCACAAAACAATAGTGCAGCGCTAACATAAATTAAAATGTATGTGCAATACAATAGTGCAATGCAAATACACCGCTCAAAAAAATTAAAGGAACACTTTGAAAACACATAAGATCTTAATTAATAATATCATGCTGGATATCTATACTTAGATGGACTGGGTAATGTGTTAGGAACGTAAGGATACCCCATTGTTTGATGGAAATGAAAATGATCATCCTATAGAGGACTGAATTTAAAGTGAAAAATTGATGCAGCAGGCTTGTTCATTTTGCTGAAATTTAATTGCAGCAACTCAAAATAGTACTCAGTAGTTTGTATGGCCCCCCACGTGCTTGTATACATGCCTGACAATGTTGGGGCATGCTCCTAATGAGACAACGGATGGTGTCCTGGGCTGGGGCGGACTGACAACTCATGGTGCCCCCAGGCAATAGGGAATCATGGGGCCCCTGTGTTCTCGCCCACACCCAAAAAAAGCCTATGAAAAAGCCAATGAAAGGTACCAGGGGCATCTCATGGGGCCCCCTACTGACCCCGGGCCCTCGGGCAGTGCCCGACTGCTCAAATGGTGAGCCCGCCCCTGGTCCTGGGGAATTTTCTCCTAGATCTGGATCAGGGCATCACTGAACTCCTGGACAGTCTGAGGTGCAACCTGGAGGCATCTGATGGACCAAAACATGATATCCCAGAGGTGTTCTATTGGATTTAGGTCAGGCATGTGGACCATTCAATGGTAGAAATTCCTTCATCTTCCAGGAACTGCCTGCATACTCTCGCCACATGAGGCCAGACATTTTTGTGCACCAGGAGGAACCCAGGACCCACTGCACCAGCGTAATGTCTGACAATGGGTCCAAAGATTTCATCCTGATACCTATTGGCAGTCAGGGTGCCATTCTCTAACCTGTAGAGGTCTGTGTGTCCTCCATGGATATGCCTATCCCAGTCCATCACTGATCCACCACCAAAATGGTCATGCTGAATGATGTTACAGGCAGCCTAATGTTCTCCGTGGCTTCTTCAGATCCTTTCAAGTTTTTCAAATGTGCTCAGGGTCAACCTGCTCTCATCTGTGAAAAAGCACAAGGCACCAGTGGCGGACTTGCCAATTCTGGAGTTCAATGGCAAATGCCAATCGAGCTCTATGGTTCCGGGCAGTGAGCACAGGGCCCACTAGTGGGCGTTGGGCCCTCAGGCCACCCTCATGAAGTCTGTTTCTGATTGTTTAGTCAGAGAGATTCACACAAGTGGCCTGCTGGAGGTCATTTTGTAGGGCTCTGGCAGTGCTCATCCTGTTCCTCCTTACACAAAGGAGCAGATACCAGTCCTGCTGATGGGTTAAGGACCTTCTATGGCCCTGTCCAGCTCTCCTAGAGTAACTGCCTGTCTCCTGGAATCTCCTCCATGCTCTTGAGACTGTGCTGGGAGACAAAGCAAACCTTCTGGCAATGGCACATATTAATGTGCCATCCTGGAGGAGTTGGACTGCCTGTGCAACGTCTGTAGGGTCCAGGTATCCATTCATGCTACGAGTAGTGACACTGACTCTAGCCAAATGCAAAACTACTGAAAAACAGTCAGAAAAGATGAGTAGGGAAAAAAATGTCAGTGACCTCTGAAAGGATCTAGATAACTTCCATTTTGTATTATGTACGCCATTTTAAGTATTAAGTTAGCTTTTTGCAGATATATTAGAAGTTTAATGAAACTGTTTTTGGTTGTTCAAGGATGTATCAACAGAAGCTAACATGACCCTGACAATGTCTTTGTCTGGCTGTTTTCCAGAAATTTAGCCAAAACAATTTGTACCAAGAAATGTATATGTTATGTTTCATGTAGTTAGCTCATGATGGAAAGTTACAAGTTACAGTTTTGAAACTCGCTCCCCCCTCCCTTATTTTATCTGTAGTCTATATAATCTTATTAATGCCTAATAAACTTTGAACATCTCTGAACATAAACTGCCGTTATTCCCGTGTTCAAGGGGTGTTCCCAGAATTCTGCTGATAAACCAGGAATCTCTCCACAGACCGGGGGTCTCTGAGGGGAAAAGAAAATCATTCCTTTCAGCTGGGGGCTCAGCCCGGGATGACCACCCACCTCACTTGGTAAGTAAACCTTTTGTCTTTTTATGACTAAAAGCTCTTTCTTGCCCTGTGTTGAGGGAAGGTCTTGAATCATTCTGTATTGTCTATATAGACCCGTGATAACCTGTAGCTGCTTTTGGTAAGCAGACTTAACTCTTTGGTAGAGTTACAAAATAGTGCACTATAAAAAAGGTGTTTTTGGTAAACACAGATTGTTCTCTGGTAGAGCACACTGTTTTTTGGTAAAACAGTGAAGAGATAACTTTTGGGAAGTTATCAAGAGGTTAATAAGTCTGTGGAGCAGATTCTGGTTTATCTGTCTTTTGCTTTTTCTTTCTGTTGCGTAGAAGTATAAGATAATTTGTTGTGTGGAACAAAATAAGATTTGAAGGTAAAATTGTCTTATCCACTGTCTAAATATGGGTCAAGGAGGTAGTTACCCACCAGATCCCCCAGAAAAGGGAGAAAATTGTAAGGATTATGTTGCTAGAGTTTGTGGAACAGACTATTATTTAATAAATCCCTGGGTGGATTGTATGGCAGGCTGGACAGAAGCTATGGGGAGTACAGACCCATTCCCAAGAAAGGGGGCAAATGATCCTTTTCATACAGATATGGTTAAGGGATTATGTTTGGGAGACAAACAAGCCTTTCCTTGGTATGAGGGGGACCCACAATGGGACCAAGTTTATATGAAGAAAGGGGGAGAAAACTGGTTAAAATGGTCACCGTATTGGGTTGATAATAGCAAGGGAAAGTTCAATTTGATTTTCTCTTTAAAACAAAAGAGGAAGTTGAAATTGGATACATTAAAAATATGCCAGGAAAAGCATCAATCTGAAAAGACATGCAGACCCAAGATTGGACTGAAAACAGTTCAGACACCAATCCCACCCCCTCCATATAATATATATCCTTCATTAAGTGGTTTTAAAAATGCTGCTGCTGCTGATTTTTTGATTAGTTTGGGGATGATTACTCCCCAGCCTAATGCAGCTCCAGCCCCTGCTCCTGCCCCTGCCCCTCCAGTCCCTGCCCCTGTCTCTGCGCCACTTCCCGTCCCGGATCTACAACCAATACAGCCAGGCCCCTCCACTAGACCCAAACAGATTATTAGTATAAAATCACCAGAAGAGGGTAGCCAAGTTCAAGGCATCCTTACGGAAAATAATGACAACGAAGGAGAGTTGGAATACGAAGAACAGGGACAGGTAAATATAATAAAATTACAGAAAAAGGATGGTCAATGGAGAAGAAGTGACACCAGTCATAGAAAGGGCAGAGATGTGGAGGAATTTAGAATGCAGCTTAGATCCATGGATAAGAAACTAGAGGGAAAAAGAGAAGATGAGGGGGCCGTAGGAGGAAAGGAGTTGGCTATATTGACACTACCTTTTCTCACAGCAGGAGAACTAATTCTAAAAAACCCATAGAATTAGAAGATATTAATAAGATTGTTAAACATTGTCCCAAGCCTACAGTATCTCCTGGAGGTACACTTGCTTATTTAAAAAAGGCATGTTTGGGAAGAAATTACACACAGGAAGATATGAGATTGATCATTGATGGTATTCTGGGAAATAATCCAGCTTGGGATTGGATAAATGTAAAAAGCATTAGTCACATAGAACCAAGTAATACACAGGCTACTGCCTATAAACTAAATACCACAGAAGGGAGAGAAACTATGTGGGAGGAGCTTGACACAGAATTAAAAAGGGTTTTCAAGAATAAGGCTTCCCTCCCTATTGCTACAGCATGTAAACAGAAGGTAGGAGAAACTGTATTAGAATTTTGGAAAAGGTTCAAGGATGTCTGGACACAAGAAGCAGGACTGGCTCTAACTGGAGAGTTAAGTCCATTGATGATTCAGACATTCATAACAGGTCTTAAGCCAGAAGCAGGATTAGCCGTGAAGAAGCAGGTCTCTGACTGGGCAACTAAAACTGTTGTTGAGTTTCAGACCTCTCTTCACGAGAAGGAGGCAGCGGGATGTTTAGATATTGTAAGAAAAGAGAAGGTTAATAGTAGTAATTTCCAAAGTGACTCACAACAGGGAAATCAAGGGCAAGGACAAAGAGGAAGAGGGTGGTATAGAGGCAGAGGTAAGGGGGGATTTGGCAGGGGAAGAAGTAACTCTGAACCCCGCCAAATCCCTGGAAGAACTGGATATTTTAACTGTGGAGGACAGGATCACTGGAGATATAACTGTCCATATGAACCTTCCTCCTCCCAGGGACAGCCACAACAGCACAAACAGAGATACCAACCACCTAATGCCACCACCACCCCCCAAACACCACAGGCACAGGCACAGGCACAACCCCAAGATATTAAATATCCAATTCAGTGGGGGCCACAGCAGAACCAGAGACAATAGGGATGCCCGGAAGGTGGTGTCCCGGCATTTCCCTTGGTTTCTTCATCATACAGGCAGCAGCCCCTCATTTCTTTACAAGTAGGGGGCGCTGAAGTTCCATTTTTAATCGACTCAGACGCGACATGTAGCAGTCTGAGTGAGGAAATGTATCATGGAGAAACTACAAATGCTGAACCTTCTATGGGAATAAATGGGATACTAACAAAAACCCTCAAAACTCCCCACTTGCTCGTTTCAGGACTCACATGGGATGAGGCCATCACTTGTCACAGTTTCAGAATCATTCCAAATTGCCCTGTAAATTTGTTGGGAAGAGATCTTATGGGAATTTTAGGGATTTCTCTGAGAGTAACATCAGAAGGAGGTATAGTTGCCAGATCCTCCAAAGTACCCATTATACCCACCTATTTCAATGATGAGAGTCATCCCTCACACATTACACCCCCTCCTGATACACATCCAGTTTGGGCCACAAATTCTATGGATGTAGGATTAATTTCATGTACACCATACACAGTCACACTCAAGGAAGGGGCATTGCCCTACAAACAGAGGCAATACAAATTGTGGTCAGAGAAGGAGGAAGGGATTGCTCCTCTAGTGGAAAGATTTTTAGAGACAGGTATTTTGGAAGAAACTGTTTCTCCTTACAACACACCTATCAATCCTGTTAAGAAGCCGGATGGCTCTTACAGGTTTGTACAAGATTTGAGAGCCATAAATAATTTGGTGGTTCCATTAGCCCCAATAGTGCCTGACGTGCCATCACTCCTCACCTCCATTCCGTCCGATGCAGAATATTTTACAGTGATTGATTTAACAAATGCATTTTTTTCGGTTCCTGTGGACCACCAGACGAGGGTGCTATTTGCATTTACGTTCCATAACCGCCAGTTGACCTGGTGTAGATTGCCCCAGGGCTATGTAGATTCGCCTGCAGTCTACTCACTTGCCCTCCAGACCACACTGAGGTCCTGGACCCCTCCCAATGGTTCGTTCCTCATTATATATGTGGATGACCTATTGATTTGTAGTTCAAGTCAGGAGGCCAGTCAGGAGGATAGTTGGTCTCTGTTAGAATGGTTGTCAGGGAATGGTCACAAAGCATCTAAAAAGAAATTGCAATGGTGCCAAAAACAGGTTGAATACCTTGGTTTTATTCTAAGTCATGGTGAGAGGAATGTCAGTCACAAAAGAGCTGCGGCTCTCGTGGGTCTGCCCCGCCCACAAACAAAAAAGGACATGCTAACTTTTCTTGGTATGATTGGTTACTGCCGCCAATGGATACCTGATTGTTCATTCTATGATCACACTCTGAGCTCTGCCACACTTTCAGAATCACCTGACATTCTCACATGGTCAAATGAAATGGTTGATGCCTTTGTGTACCTGAAGAATGCTATGGTAATGGCCCCTGGTCTTGGACTACCTGACTATAAGAAAATGTTTCATCTGTATGCTAGGGAAAATTGTACAACCATGGCGGGGGTCCTGGCTCAGGAACATGGAGGCAAGCTCCGCCCTGTAGCTTTTTTTTCCAAAGTAGTGCCAACTCAGGTTCAGGCCATGCCTGCTTGTCTGAGAGCTGTTGCATCGTGCGCGATTCTGGTGGAGATGGCTATTTCTTTCACATTGGGACATGAAACTACCCTACACACCACACACCAAGTTTCCTTACTACTGAAAAACATACACACTCAACACATGTCAGCACAAAGGTTGAGCGGATATGAAGTGATTCTTCTATCTGATCCCAACTTGATTATTAAATATTCTTCAGCAAATTCAGGTCCTACTCCAATTTTGAATGCCCTACGGGGGCTAAAGGGGGAACAGGATGAAGTGGCACCAGAACACAATTGTATAACCCACATACAGCAAGACACTTCCCCTAGGTCCGACATGTCAGCTGTGGCTCTTGATGGGGCCCCAGATGTGTTTGTAGCTGGCTCATGTTCTAGGCCAAATGATAGTACTTACCATGCAGGATACGGCATTGTGCAACTTCCTGACAAAATACTCGAGGCAAAGCCAATTCCATATCAGTCAGCCCAAGCAGCTGAACTGATTGCCCTTACAAGAGCATGTCAATTATTTGCAGGACAGGATGTCAACATTTACACAGACTCCAAGTACGCCCATGGTGCTGTACATGATTTTGGGGTCATTTGGGAGAGAAGAGGATTCATTGCTGCTGATGGCAAAACCATATCTCACTCTTCTTTGATATCTGATCTACTCAAAGCCATACAGTTACCAAAAACATTAGCCATTCTACATTGCAGGGCACATACAAATCGCAGAGATCATATTGCCAAAGGAAATGCATTAGCAGATAAGGTAGCAAAGGAAGCCGCATTACAGCAGGGGGCCAGTGAGCAGATGCCTTTGCTCACTTCAGGCGTCACAACTACCCCACATGACCAGATGTATGCAGATTTACAAAAATTTGCTACAAAAATCGATTTAGCAGACTGGAATGGTTCTGGAGCACAACTAGATCCAGCTTCTGGTCTAGTGTGCTTAGAGGGGAAACCATGCATTCCCATGTCAAGTGCCCCATTGTTCATTGCACAGTACCACGGTCTAGGACATAGAGGATGGAAAACGACATGTGAAACATTATTGCAGGATTTTTATATTACAGGCTTATCTAGGTTGGTGAAAGAATATGTTTCTAGGTGCATTACATGTATAAGGAACAATCCACAGAACCCAAAGAAATCACAACACCAGCATCTAGTGTACCCAACTACACCTTTCACCCATTTACAAATAGATTTTACCCACATGCCAAAAACAGGACAGAGGCAAGAGTTTTTGTTGGTAATGGTGGATATGTTCAGCAGATGGGTGGAAGCATTTGTCACTAATAAAGAAGATGCACAAACTGTAGTCAGAATTCTTACACAGGAGATAATACCCAGATGGAGATGTCCGCTGCAGATAAATTCTAATAACGGACCAGCTTTTGTGGCCAAGGTATGTCAAGATTTGGTAGAAGTACTTAAGATAGATTGGAAGTTTCATATTCCCTATCATCCTCAAAGTTCGGGTATAGTAGAAAGGATGAACAGGACAATTAAGGATAAGTTGAGGAAGGCCACTGGAGGAACCTATACCCACTGGAAGAAGATGTTACCTGCAATTCTAGCAGAGGTAAGAATGACACCTAATAAGACTACAGGGTTATCTCCTTTTGAAATATTAATGGGAAGACCGTTCCCCACTCCTTGGGCTAGACAGCCACTTATGTTAGAAAGAGGGGACCTTGACCTGGTACAACAAGAATATGTGAGAAAATTGATTCAAACTTTAGATCAGATTGAAAGAAATGTTGCTCACACTTCTCCTTTATTTTTTCAGGAACCAACACACCTTTTCCAAGTGGGAGATGTCGTAGTGGTCCGCCAACTCGCTAAAGACAAGAAGCAAAGCTACCCTTTTGGACCACCTACTACGGTGATAGCGGTTACCAGAATGGCTGTTCTGGTGGAGAATTCCCAGTCCTGGATCCATGCTAGTCGAGTGAAGAAGGTGAACCAAACACCTGAGAAATACGAAACGGAAAAAGGAGGTGAAGGACAAGTAGAAAATCCTCGAAGAGCGGGTGAAGTCGGTGAGAAAGACCCTGAAGATGACATTCCTTACTGCCCCTCATGGTGCTTTGAAACTCTGGGTCCTATTGGGCACACTGACTGTGCTCTTTTTCCTGCCAGTATGGATCCTAACTAACTGTATTTATCACCCTGAGGACTTGGGCCTAATAAAAGGTATCTGTGGTCAAG
The DNA here is from genome assembly GCF_062004578.1 of Staurois parvus. Lineage (NCBI taxonomy): Eukaryota > Metazoa > Chordata > Amphibia > Anura > Ranidae > Staurois > Staurois parvus. Next base: position 5,471,031 of record NW_028317811.1, on the reverse strand, counting down.
GACTAGTTTTAAATGAGACCCAGATAACCAAAAGTGAAAGAAAGTCAAAAAGAAGTTTTGAAGAGAACAATCCTTTTTCAGGAAAAATGTTGATGATGCAGTTTAAATATGCTTATGCTCAAAAGTCAGGTTATGATAAATGTTGGATATGTAGTAAGTTACATCCTAGCACATATGAAATTCCTCTTCTGGCCGCTCCAGTCAAAATATTTTTGTTAATAAAAGGGAATGTAAGTATTGGTTTGACCAATATTACTTCTAATGCCACCATATCTTTTCCAACTCTGGGAGTCACTCAACTCCCCGATTGGTGTTTTAGACTGGGGAATACTTCCCACAAGGGAAAGGGAATGTGCTCTCAGTCCATATTAAATATATCTGATCCTGGAAGGAGGGATGGAACTTCTTCTGTGAAACTCTGGCAAGTAAATGGTAAAACCCTGAATGAAAGTTTAGAAGGGATACAAGATAATGTGGGGAAAACTATGTTTGGAAAACTTCTTTTTTATTTTACACTTGTTGTCACCCCTGAATTTCGCTCTGCAATACAAAAATTGCCGATCTCCTTGGGAAACAATACCTATATCTGTTGTGGTAAGATCTGTTACCCTTGGATACCGAGTAATGTCCAGGGCTGGTGCTATGTAGCCCAATTAGTGCCAATTATGGCAGCTATAGACCAAAAGGAACACCAGGTAAAAGCCAGTACATACCCAAAACACCAACTAACTCTGAGACAGAGAAGGGAAACCAAACAAGAAAAGGTAGATCTATTCTCTACAGGGGATAAGGTTTGGTCATGGTTCCCTACTTACACGGGATGGGGAATAACACTCATGAACAATATAAATAATTACACAAACATTATTGATGATATACTGGAGAGGAACTCTAAGGACATAGGGTTGCTAAATACTGAGACCAGAGCTATTAGAAAACAGCTGGAGATGCAAGAATTAGCTATTGAAAGTATGAGTGCTGCTCTGACAGGTCTGTGTGAGATGACAGAGGATTATGAATGTTGTACTTGGATATATAATACCACAATGACTGTTCCAGATTATTATGAAATAATAAAGCAACACAGGGAACAGGTAGATGGTTTGATGGAAGAAGCTAGAGCTATAGGAAAAGATGGATGGACTCCTTTTGATTGGTTAGGATCAGGATTTGGTTCCATCTTTTCATGGATGAAAGGTATCGCTGTAAGCATAGTCATGATATTGTTTTTTGTTTTATCTTTATATCTATGTTTTAAATGCTCATTATATTGCATTGCTAGAGCTACCAAGCCGCAAAATACAAATGAAGGTTATCTGGCTATGTACAAAAAGATGAATGAAGTAAAGAATTGAGATCATGTTCATGATCTCAGAGGGGATTGAAAGGATCTAGATAACTTCCATTTTGTATTATGTACGCCATTTTAAGTATTAAGTTAGCTTTTTGCAGATATATTAGAAGTTTAATGAAACTGTTTTGGTTGTTCAAGGATGTATCAACAGAAGCTAACATGACCCTGACAATGTCTTTGTCTGGCTGTTTTCCAGAAAGCTAGCCAAAACAATTTGTACCAAGAAATGTATATGTTATGTTTCATGTAGTTAGCTCATGATGGAAAGTTACAAGTTACAGTTTTGAAACTCGCTCCCCCCTCCCTTATTTTATCTGTAGTCTATATAATCTTATTAATGCCTAATAAACTTTGAACATCTCTGAACATAAACTGCCGTTATTCCCGTGTTCAAGGGGTGTTCCCAGAATTCTGCTGATAAACCAGGAATCTCTCCACAGACCGGGGGTCTCTGAGGGGAAAAGAAAATCATTCCTTTCAACCTCCACCTGTAAAACTCTTCAGCTCCTCTTTTCATTTTGGACCTGCCATTTCACCCATGTGACCACAGGAGTAATGGCAGACACTTTATTAACACAAGCAGGATGGGCAATCACAGACCTTTCCACACCAAAAGGTATTTGTAGTAGGCAGTTTTTGCCAAAACAACAGTTTTTATGTGTAGCAGTTATAAGCCTTAGAATTGAAAATTAGAAGCAGCAGAGGCAATGCAGAAAATAAAGTAAGTTACATGCATATAGGCATAAAGAAAGTAAATCTCTCAATGCCATGTAAATTGCCAAAAGTGGCAAAAGTTACATGGCAAAGCTTGCTGTGACTATTCACTAACATACTGCATTGTGTACTAAACCACAAAAACAAATTGCAGAACAGAAAAAAATATCACAATGTCATGTTTCAGAAAATAAAGCAAACAATTTCACACTGTAGCAGGGAAGCATGCAGATTGATTATGGTCCAATGCAGCAATGTGAAAGAGAGAAATGTTACACCTTTTCCAAGAAAAAACTATTTGAGTATGATATTCCAATCACCAAAGCCCTGTATACTGTACTACCCATTAGGCAAGCATTTGTCCTTGGCCACTATATCAGAGGAAGAGATGAGTCATATTTTATTTGGAAAAAAAACATGTTTTATTTTGTCACAGTCAAGAGCCAGAAATATTTACAGACAGGTAGCACACAATGTAAGTCTGTTTATTAGGCTGCAATGCAAGATAGAGAGACTAGGTGTCAGGAATGGACTGGCCAGCAATGGTGGGACTCACCTGCCTTTTGATCTGCAGTACCAGGGCTGGCCAGCGGGTGCTCCCAGCAATCAGAGACTCAACCTTTCAGCCAGCTAACACCTGGAACTGATGATACTGGTGTATTTAAGGGATGGCCAGACTTGCAGACTCTGCCTTGGTGTTGTGTTTGTCCTGGGCCCTGTATCTGTCCTGCATCCTGTTTCTGTTCCTTTGCTACCTGTTCTGATCCCTGGCTTGTGACCCTGACCATCCCTCTGCCTGACCCTCTGTACTACGCTGCTTGCTACCTGTTCTGATCCCTGGCTTGTGACCCTGACCATCCCTCTGCCTGACCCTCTGTACTACGCTGCTTGCTACCTGCTGAACCTGGCCTGTGACCCCGACCATTCTCCGCTTGCTCCCCCTGTACCTACCTGCCCAATTGATATTGACTCGGCCTGCCTGACGACGCTTGCTTGTATGTACTGTAACTGATCCAGCCTGACGATGCTATTAGGCCAGTTGACTCGATGCCCGCTGTTGATCCAGATGATCCGGTACCTGATCCGGTGCCCGCTGTCGTGCCAATTGACTCAGAGCCCGCTGTCGTACCTGGTGACTCGGTGCCCACTGCCTTGCCAGATGACGCGGTGCCCGCTGGCGAGCCAAATGACCTGATGCCTGGTGACCCAGTGCCCGCTGTCATACCTGGTGACCCGATGCCCGCTGTTGAGCCAGACGATCCAATGCCTGGTGACCCGGTGCCCACTGCCTTGCCAGATGACGCGGTGCCCGCTGGCAAGCCGAATGACCTGATGCCTGGTGACCCAGTGCCCGCTGTCATACCTGGTGACCCGATGCCTGCTGTCGAGCCAGACAATCCGGTACCTGATGACCCGGTGCCCACTGTCGTGCCTGTTGACTCGGAGCCCACTGCCTTGCCAGATGACGCGGTGCCCGCTGTCGAGCCAAATGACCTGATGCCTGGTGACCCGATGCCCGCTGTCCAGCCAGACGATTCAATGTCTGCCCCAGTGCCCGCGGTCATGCCAGTTGACTCGGAACCCACTGCCTTGCCAGATGACGCGGTGCTCGCTGTCAAGCCAAATGACTTGATGCCTGGTGACCCGATGCCCGCTGTCCAGTCAGACGATCCAATGTCTGACACAGTGCCCGCGGTCATACCAGTTGACTCGGAGCCCACTGCCTTGCCAGATGACGCGGTGCCCGCGGTCGAGCCAAATGACCTGATGCCTGGTGACCCGATGCCCGCTGTCCGGTCAGACGGTCCAATGTCTGACCCAGTGCCCGCGGTCATACCAGTTGACTCGGAGCCCACTGCCTTGCCAGATGACATGGTGCCCGCTGTCGAGCCAAATGACCTGATGCCTGGTGACCCGATGCCCGCTGTCCAGCCAGACGATCCAATGTCTGACCTAGTGCCAGCGGTCATGCCAGTTGACTCGGAGCCCACTGTCGTGCCTGGTGACTCGGTGCCCGCTGCTCCGCCTGGGGGTCCAGCGCCCGCCGCTCCACCTGGGGGTCCGGCGCCCGCCGCCCCGCCTGGGGGCCCGAGACCTGTCGCTCCGCCTGAGGGCCCGAGACCTGTCGCACCGCCTGGGGGTCCGGCGCCCGCCGCTCCGCCTGAGGGCCCGAGACCTGTCGCTCCACCTGGGGGTCCGGTGCCCGCCGCTCCGCCTGAGGGCCCGAGACCTGTCGCTCCACCTGGGGGTCCGGCGCCCGCCGCTCTGCCTGGGGGCCCGATGCCTGTAGCCCCGCCTGGGGGCCCGATGCCTGTCGCCCCGCCTGGGGGCCCGATGCCTGTCGCCCCGCCTGGGGGCCCGATGCCTGTCGCTCCACCTGGGGGTCCGGCGCCCGCCGCTCCGCCTGTGGGCACGAGACCTGTCGCTCCACCCGGGGGTCCGGCGCCCGCCGCTCCGCCTGAGGGCCCGAGGCCTGTAGTTCCGCCTGGGGGCCCAATGCCTGTCGCCCCGCCTGGGGGCCCGAGGCCTGTCGCTCCATCTGGGGGTCCGGCACCCGCCGCTCCGCCTGAGGGCCCGAGACCTGTAGTTCCACCTGGGGGCCCGATGCCTGTCGCCCCGCCTGGGGGCCCGATGCCTGTCGCCCCGCCCGGGGGCCCGATGCCTGTCGCCCCGCCCGGGGGCCCGATGCCTGTCGCCCCGCCCGGGGGCCCGAGGCCTGTCGCCCCGCCCGGGGGCCCGAGGCCTGACGCCCCGCCCGGGGGCCCGAGGCCTGACACCCCGCCCGGGGGCCCTGTGCCTGCCGCTCCGCCCGGGGGCCCGCTGCCTGCCGCTCCGCCCGGTGGCCCGCTGCCTGCCGCTTCGCCTGGTAGCCCGATGTGCCTCTGCCCGGGGTCCTGCCCGATGTGCCTCTGCCCAGAGTCCTGCCCGATGTGCCTCTGCCCGGAGTCCTGCCCGATGTGCCTCTGCCCGGAGTCCTGCCCGATGTGCCTCTGCCCGGAGTACAGCCCGATGTGCCTCTGCCCGGAGTCCAGCCCGATGTGCCTCTGCCCGGAGTCCAGCCCGATGTGCCTCTGCCCGGAGTCCAGCCCGATGTGCCTCTGCCCAGTGTACCGCTGCCCGGAGTTCCGCCCGGTGTGCCAGTCTTTGATATCCCGCCAGTTACCAGACCCGGGCGGTGGAACATTTTTCCCAGCTAGGACTGTTTGGAGCGTCCTGAGGCCACTCCTTGAGGGGGGGTACTGTCAGGAATGGACTGGCCAGCAATGGTGGGACTCACCTGCCTTTTGATCTGCAGTACCAGGGCTGGCCAGCGGGTGCTCCCAGCAATCAGAGACTCAACCTTTCAGCCAGCTAACACCTGGAACTGATGATACTGGTGTATTTAAGGGATGGCCAGACTTGCAGACTCTGCCTTGGTGTTGTGTTTGTCCTGGGCCCTGTATCTGTCCTGCATCCTGTTTCTGTTCCTTTGCTACCTGTTCTGATCCCTGGCTTGTGACCCTGACCATCCCTCTGCCTGACCCTCTGTACTACGCTGCTTGCTACCTGTTCTGATCCCTGGCTTGTGACCCTGACCATCCCTCTGCCTGACCCTCTGTACTACGCTGCTTGCTACCTGCTGAACCTGGCCTGTGACCCCGACCATTCTCCGCTTGCTCCCCCTGTACCTACCTGCCCAATTGATATTGACTCGGCCTGCCTGACGACGCTTGCTTGTATGTACTGTTATCTGTGGGTGGTTGGTTGGGTTTGTTTGCACTGTATTATGTTTAGTATTGCACTGCGTTTATGTTTGTATTGTTAGTGTTAATAAATTACATTGTTAATCACATATCTGAAGTCTGCGTTTCCCTGCTTCAGTCACACACCTCTGGTCATACCTGGGAGCCCTGACACTAGGCAGGTTTTATCCTTCTAAAATATAAATGAAAGTGTCAATTCTCAGAGTCACAAGCCAGACAAAAATGAACTGTTTAGCTGGATCTTATGCACTCCTTATGTACTAATATTCTAATACTGTAGACCTATACTAAGAAGTTGATTCAGACCTCTTGAAGCCTTTTGGCTATTCTGCTAATCCAGAGGGAGATAGCAGGTAGAATAGATGGTAAAATATAGCTATTTTCTAAGTTTGAAGACTGAAAAAATGGAAATGTTTTAAAGGACACCTGCTGTATAAGTCTATATTGAATAGACCACCATTTTTGGAAAGAGAGACAAAAATCAGATTACACCTTGACATCTAAAATTTATCTCTTCTTTTAAAGACTAAACTTGTACAAAATGACATTTTTGTAGCACAATTCTGAAAAGCCTGTATGGAGAGGCCATCATTTCTTAGCATTTGAGCAAGCATGTAGCTCCCATAGAAAAAAGTTTTTTTCTTACAGGCAATAATTATGAAATAACACACAGGTTTGCACTGCAGCTAGAAAGCCTGTTTGAGCAGGCTGCAAATTCTGAGAGATTAAGCAGGCATTTGGCATCTAGGAAAAACAAATACTTGTGTTTGTACATTGATGATGGAAACAGCATACAGGTCTGCTTCAGAGTTAGAAAGCTTGTTTGGACAGACCAAAATTTATGCAAGATTGAAAGGGCATTTAGTACCCATACCGATGATGAAAATTGGGTTTTTTGCACCATCGGTAGAAAACCTGTTTGGTCAGGCTCCAATTTCTAGAAGACTGAGCTGGAATTTGAGCTCTGTAAAAAATTTAGTGTCTCTTTTTGGATACTGATGATAGAAATAGCATACAGGTTTGCACCACAGCTAGAAAGCCTTTTTTGGCAGGCACATTGTGAAAAATTGAGCAGGAATTTTAAATCCATAAAATTTGGCTTTTTGGTGTTGGTGGTGCCCATACAACATAACCTGCAAAAAACCTTGGGGTCAGCCTGTGAACAATGTCCATGAAAATATTAATTATTTTGTCTGTCGCAAACCCCTCCGCAGCACAAAATGTACATTCAGAGAGCATGCTGGCTGCATGGCAGCCCAGTAGCCAAATTTCATACTGGGCAAGCTCTAGCTGGTGGTCCTTCCCCATTTTTTATCCATTTGGAGGGCCTCTATATCCGCTCTTGCCTGCAGATAATCAGCCACCATGTGATGCAGTCAATGCCAATAGATGTTTATAAAGGCATTGCTCAGGCAGCCATCCCTGTCACTAATATTTAGTTCAGCAAAAGAAAAAAGGCTTGGAGACACTTTGTCCATGCAAAGTTATCTTGCCAGCCTATAAAAATGAGTGACAAAGTTTCCTCTGGCATTCTTCAGATATTGCATCCTCTGCCCCCTCTGTGAGGGCAGAATGAGCTCTCTAAATTTCTCTGTGTAACATGGATGAAGCAAGGTAACTAACCAGTAATGGTTCCTCTTCTTGTTGCCATAAATTGTGGGGTCCTTACATGGGCTATGGGGCAGGAGGGAGTCACTGCACCACAAATTACTGGAGGTGAAGGAACCTAAATCCTTGTGTACCCTAAGCATGACGTGTCCCTCCTCCTGGCCATGTACTACTCCTGAGGTTTGGAAGACATGAAACCCACCCCTGGAAAGCTTTCATATGTTATCTTAAACCTTAATTCCCCCACAGAAATCATACACCTCCTCCTTTGCCTGCTCTGGCCTCACAGAGATAGTGTTTGGATAGAGTAAGCTCTGGGATGCAAAGAAATCCTTCTCTTCCACATACAGTACTTCTCTACCTTTAGTGTCCAGTCTATGATGCCATACAATAGTAATACAGCTGTTACAGTGTTGCAGATGCATTCATTGTCATGACTCACCATTCTTGTCACCTCTTCACATGGTGACAATAAAGTACACAAAACCCATATTAGGAGCCTGTCCTCATTGCATACTTACACAGGTACTCATTGATGGCTCTCTGCTGCAAGTGCTGATGCAGCATGGCCAGAGTTGAACTCCCCCCTGATGGGCCTGTCACAGATCAGACAGTTTGTGAGCAGATGGAATTCCCACTAAATTTCACACAGCTGAACACTGTCTAAGTAGGACCTCCTAAAATGGCTACAGACTTTTCTGACCTGCCTGCCTCAGAATATCTTGTAATCCAAGATACCTATCCAGTGACTACTGAACCACCAGATTGAGCAGGCAAGGCATGTATGCCAACTTTCCCTGTTTGAGAGTGGCCATTGTTGCACACCACCATACCTGTCAAAAATTGCCATGTGGGTTAACCACCTCTGGGTCTGCCCTCTGGCACAATCACTAAAAGTTGTAAGGATCATGGGTGGCTAGACAACCTCTGGAGTGTTCTGTCCTGCAACCTCCCAGGTGCCAGCCAAGTGAGCCATGAATGATATATAGCTTTCCTGCACATATATACTGGACCACGTGTCTATGGTCATGTGGACTTTGTTGGACTATTTTTTAAAAATATATTGGTTTCATTAATGTCTCATAATATGTAGCATCTACTAGACCTCCTATCTCTTTTATTTTTACTTTTGAAAAAACCATATTTCCTTCTTTTTTTCTGATTTACCTAGTACCACTCCCTCCCTTACTCACCCTCCACCTCTTTTAACCCTTAATCCTCCCCTACTCCCCTTTCTTCTATTACTTGTACTTCTCTGTTGTATTAATTATTTTCTTTTATATTTCTGATATTTTTTTTCTTTTGTATCAGGTATTGTATATGCAGTATAATGCTGTTTGATCACATGAATATGTAAGCCTGTAAGCTATATTACAGATCTATGCATGTAATATTGTTATCATTGGTTGTAACTAGAGATGAGCGAAGAAATGAAAAATTCGATTCGACTGATTCGGCGAATTCGTGGACAATATTCGATTCGAGTCGAATAAATTCGCTGTGAATTTAACTTAAAAAAGGGTGTTTCTAGGCTTCAGAGAGACTTAATATTAGTGCAGAACACTGTACCTTTAATTTAAATGCCCTTGGAGTCTGCTGGGGAAGAGAAATAATACTGTCTGTCAGTATGACATGCAGATGAGTGCCGTCGATCTTAGAATCACTGCACACTTCACTCCTTTGGCCAGTCACGGGGCCAAAACCAGTGTTTGGAGCCACAGTGTGGCGGTGGAGGCAGCAGCAATGGGAGGCCATACAGCAACCTATGACAAAATGGAAACCAGCAGGAGCGTGAGGAGACCTGAAAGTGGCACATGGCAGAGTGGGAGCAATGGGAGGCGGTACAGGGACCCAGGTCACACTATGGGCCCAGCAGCAGCGTGACCAGGCGGTACGGGGGCCCATGGCCGATATGGGGCTTGGTGGCACCTATGGAAGGCCTGTAATCTGCCAGCAACCTATGACAAAATGGACAACCGCAGGAGTGTGAGGAGATTTCAAAGTGGCACATGGCAGAGTGGAAGCAATGGAAGGCCGTACAGGGACCCAGGTCACACTGTGGGACCAGCATCAGCGTGAACAGGCGGTACGGGGGCCCATGGCCGATTTGACCTCATTCATCCCATAGTCCTGCCGACTCACGAATAGCGTGGCCTCCTCAAAGGGCCTGAGCAAGCGCAGGTGTCACACATGAGCTGCCAATGGCTGACATCTAAGTTACACAGGGAGTACCTTTATCCGCTTTTAACATCAGGAAATCTGTGATGGCCTTTAGCTGTTCGTAAAGGCGGTCTAACATATGTAGGGTTGAATTCCACCTTGTTGCAACGTCACAGCATGAGGAGTCGGTACGGGGGCCCATGGCAGATTACATGTCTGGCAGCAGCTATGTGAGGCCCGTAATCTGCCTGCACCCTATGTCAAAAAATTTAACACACCAGCAGTGTGAAGAGACCTGAAAGTGGCACATGGCAGCAGAGTGTGGCGATGGAGACAGCAGCAATGGGAGGCCGTACAGGGACCCATGAGAGACTCTGGACTTGGCAGCAGCATGAGGAGGCGGTATATAGGGGCCCATGGCAGATTAGGGGCCTGGCAGCAGCTATGTGAGGCCCGTAATCTGCCTGCACCCTATGTCAAAAAATTTAACACACCAGCAGTGTGAAGAGACCTGAAAGTGGCACATGGCAGCAGAGTGTGGCGATGGAGACAGCAGCAATGGGAGGCCATACAGGGACCCATGACAGACTCTGGACTTGGCAGCAGCATGAGGAGGCGGTATATAGGGGCCCATGGCAGATTAGGGGCCTGGCAGCAGCTATGTGAGGCCCGTAATCTGCCTGCACCCTATGTCAAAAAATTTAACACACCAGCAGTGTGAAGAGACCTGAAAGTGGCACATGGCAGCAGAGTGTGGCGATGGAGACAGCAGCAATGGGAGGCCGTACAGGGACCCATGAGAGACTCTGGACTTGGCAGCAGCATGAGGAGGCGGTATATAGGGGCCCATGGCAGATTAGGGGCCTGGCAGCAGCTATGTGAGGCCCGTAATCTGCCTGCACCCTATGTCAAAAAATTAAACACACCAGCAGTGTGAAGAGACCTGAAAGTGGCACATGGCAGCAGAGTGTGGCGATGGAGACAGCAGCAATGGGAGGCCATACAGGGACCCATGACAGACTCTGGACTTGGCAGCAGCATGAGGAGGCGGTATATAGGGGCCCATGGCAGATTAGGGGCCTGGCAGCAGCTATGTGAGGCCCGTAATCTGCCTGCACCCTATGTCAAAAAATTTAACACACCAGCAGTGTGAAGAGACCTGAAAGTGGCACATGGCAGCAGAGTGTGGCGATGGAGACAGCAGCAATGGGAGGCCGTACAGGGACCCATGAGAGACTCTGGACTTGGCAGCAGCATGAGGAGGCGGTATATAGGGGCCCATGGCAGATTAGGGGCCTGGCAGCAGCTATGTGAGGCCCGTAATCTGCCTGCACCCTATGTCAAAAAATTTAACACACCAGCAGTGTGAAGAGACCTGAAAGTGGCACATGGCAGCAGAGTGTGGCGATGGAGACAGCAGCAATGGGAGGCCATACAGGGACCCATGACAGACTCTGGACTTGGCAGCAGCATGAGGAGGCGGTATATAGGGGCCCATGGCAGATTAGGGGCCTGGCAGCAGCTATGTGAGGCCCGTAATCTGCCTGCACCCTATGTCAAAAAATGTAACACACCAGCAGTGTGTGAGGAGACCTGAAAGTGGCACATGGCAGAGTGTGGCGATGGAGACAGCAGCAATGGGAGGCCGTACAGGGACCCATGAGAGACTCTGGACCTGGCAGCAGCATGAGGAAGCGGTATATAGGGGCCTATGGCAGATTAGGGGCCTGGCAGCAGCTATAGGAGGCCCATAATCTGCCAGCACCCTATGTCAAAAAATTCTACACACCAGCAGTGTGTGAGGAGACCTGAAAGTGGCACATGGCAGAGTGTGGCGATGGAGACAGCAGCAATGGGAGGCCGTACAGGGACCCATGAGAGACTCTGGACCTGGCAGCAGCATGAGGAGGCGGTATATAGGGGCCTATGGCAGATTAGGGGCCTGGCAGCAGCTATAGGAGGCCCATAATCTGCCAGCACCCTATGTCAAAAAATTCTACACACCAGCAGTGTGAGGAGACCTGAAAGTGGCACATGGCAGCAGAGTGTGGCGATGGAGACAGCAGCAATGGGAGGCCGTACAGGGACCCATGACAGACTCTAGACTTGGCAGCAGCATGAGGAGGCGGTATATAGGGGCCCATGGCAGATTAGGGGCCTGGCAGCAGCTATGTGAGGCCCGTAATCTGCCTGCACCCTATGTCAAAAAATTTAACACACCAGCAGTGTGAAGAGACCTGAAAGTGGCACATGGCAGCAGAGTGTGGCGATGGAGACAGCAGCAATGGGAGGCCATACAGGGACCCATGACAGACTCTGGACTTGGCAGCAGCATGAGGAGGCGGTATATAGGGGCCCATGGCAGATTAGGGGCCTGGCAGCAGCTATGTGAGGCCCGTAATCTGCCTGCACCCTATGTCAAAAAATTTAACACACCAGCAGTGTGAAGAGACCTGAAAGTGGCACATGGCAGCAGAGTGTGGCGATGGAGACAGCAGCAATGGGAGGCCGTACAGGGACCCATGAGAGACTCTGGACTTGGCAGCAGCATGAGGAGGCGGTATATAGGGGCCCATGGCAGATTAGGGGCCTGGCAGCAGCTATGTGAGGCCCGTAATCTGCCTGCACCCTATGTCAAAAAATTTAACACACCAGCAGTGTGAAGAGACCTGAAAGTGGCACATGGCAGCAGAGTGTGGCGATGGAGACAGCAGCAATGGGAGGCCATACAGGGACCCATGACAGACTCTGGACTTGGCAGCAGCATGAGGAGGCGGTATATAGGGGCCCATGGCAGATTAGGGGCCTGGCAGCAGCTATGTGAGGCCCGTAATCTGCCTGCACCCTATGTCAAAAAATTTAACACACCAGCAGTGTGAAGAGACCTGAAAGTGGCACATGGCAGCAGAGTGTGGCGATGGAGACAGCAGCAATGGGAGGCCGTACAGGGACCCATGAGAGACTCTGGACCTGGCAGCAGCATGAGGAGGCGGTATATAGGGGCCTATGGCAGATTAGGGGCCTGGCAGCAGCTATAGGAGGCCCATAATCTGCCAGCACCCTATGTCAAAAAATTCTACACACCAGCAGTGTGAGGAGACCTGAAAGTGGCACATGGCAGCAGAGTGTGGCGATGGAGACAGCAGCAATGGGAGGCCGTACAGGGACCCATGAGAGACTCTAGACTTGGCAGCAGCATGAGGAGGCGGTATATAGGGGCCCATGGCAGATTAGGGGCCTGGCAGCAGCTATGTGAGGCCCGTAATCTGCCTGCACCCTATGTCAAAAAATTTAACACACCAGCAGTGTGAAGAGACCTGAAAGTGGCACATGGCAGCAGAGTGTGGCGATGGAGACAGCAGCAATGGGAGGCCATACAGGGACCCATGACAGACTCTGGACTTGGCAGCAGCATGAGGAGGCGGTATATAGGGGCCCATGGCAGATTAGGGGCCTGGCAGCAGCTATGTGAGGCCCGTAATCTGCCTGCACCCTATGTCAAAAAATTTAACACACCAGCAGTGTGAAGAGACCTGAAAGTGGCACATGGCAGCAGAGTGTGGCGATGGAGACAGCAGCAATGGGAGGCCGTACAGGGACCCATGAGAGACTCTGGACTTGGCAGCAGCATGAGGAGGCGGTATATAGGGGCCCATGGCAGATTAGGGGCCTGGCAGCAGCTATGTGAGGCCCGTAATCTGCCTGCACCCTATGTCAAAAAATTTAACACACCAGCAGTGTGAAGAGACCTGAAAGTGGCACATGGCAGCAGAGTGTGGCGATGGAGACAGCAGCAATGGGAGGCCATACAGGGACCCATGACAGACTCTGGACTTGGCAGCAGCATGAGGAGGCGGTATATAGGGGCCCATGGCAGATTAGGGGCCTGGCAGCAGCTATGTGAGGCCCGTAATCTGCCTGCACCCTATGTCAAAAAATGTAACACACCAGCAGTGTGTGAGGAGACCTGAAAGTGGCACATGGCAGAGTGTGGCGATGGAGACAGCAGCAATGGGAGGCCGTACAGGGACCCATGAGAGACTCTGGACCTGGCAGCAGCATGAGGAAGCGGTATATAGGGGCCTATGGCAGATTAGGGGCCTGGCAGCAGCTATAGGAGGCCCATAATCTGCCAGCACCCTATGTCAAAAAATTCTACACACCAGCAGTGTGTGAGGAGACCTGAAAGTGGCACATGGCAGAGTGTGGCGATGGAGACAGCAGCAATGGGAGGCCGTACAGGGACCCATGAGAGACTCTGGACCTGGCAGCAGCATGAGGAGGCGGTATATAGGGGCCTATGGCAGATTAGGGGCCTGGCAGCAGCTATAGGAGGCCCATAATCTGCCAGCACCCTATGTCAAAAAATTCTACACACCAGCAGTGTGAGGAGACCTGAAAGTGGCACATGGCAGCAGAGTGTGGCGATGGAGACAGCAGCAATGGGAGGCCGTACAGGGACCCATGACAGACTCTAGACTTGGCAGCAGCATGAGGAGGCGGTATATAGGGGCCCATGGCAGATTAGGGGCCTGGCAGCAGCTATGTGAGGCCCGTAATCTGCCTGCACCCTATGTCAAAAAATTTAACACACCAGCAGTGTGAAGAGACCTGAAAGTGGCACATGGCAGCAGAGTGTGGCGATGGAGACAGCAGCAATGGGAGGCCATACAGGGACCCATGACAGACTCTGGACTTGGCAGCAGCATGAGGAGGCGGTATATAGGGGCCTATGGCAGATTAGGGGCCTGGCAGCAGCTATAGGAGGCCCGTAATCTGCCAGCACCCTATGTCAAAAAATTAAACACACCAGCAGTGTGAGGAGACCTGAAAGTGGCACATGTTTGAGGCATGATTCATGGCGGATTTAGTCAGTTGTGTCAGGAACTGGTGGTTTGAAATCCAGACTAATCCACGCCTGATTCATTTTCACAAACGTGAGTCTCTCCACACTTTGGGTGGACAGTCGTGTCCTCCGCGGAGTTACAATACCTCCTGCCGCACTAAACACGCGCTCCGATGCCACGCTACTGGCCGGGCATGACAGCCTTTCAAGGGCAAATTCAGCTAGTTGGGGCCAAAGGTCAAGTTTCGTTGCCCAGTAGTCAAGGGGATTGTCTACCTCGGTTGGCAGGGTGCTGTCCAAGTAGGCCCAAGCCTGTTGTTTGAGCTCCTGCTCCAGGTCCACCTGATGCTGCTGCTGCTGCTGCGGCTGGTTAGTAGTTTCCTCACTGCGCTGGTGAAGAAAGCTACTCATCATCGACTGCAGACTGAGGCAGCCGCTGCTGGTGGAGCTGCCACTGCTCCTACCACCCCACCCCTCCCCTGCTGCCATGCCAGCGGAACGCGAGCGCACAGGGCCCACAGTGTCTGAGGATGGACGTTGGCGCACAAAGGCAGAGACCAACTGACTACATAGGTGGTTTTTATAGTACGTAATTTTGGCCTCCCTCTCAGCAGGTGTGAAAAAGGCCACCATTTTGGACCGGTAGCGAGGGTCCAACAAGGTGGACAGCCAAAAGTCATCCCTCTGTCTGATGGTTATTATTCGGCTGTCGCTACGCAAGCAACCGAGCATGCTATGGGCCATTTGTGCCAAGGAATGCGAGGGACTCCCTGCCTCCATCTCCACAGCATACTGCCACGGTGCGTCTGGGTCCTCTGTCTCCTCCTCCTCCTCCTCTACCAGATGCTCCTGCTCCTCCACTCCTGTCCGCTGAGTGGAAAAACCACCCATTTCACTCAATAATTCCTGAGCACAAATGTCCTCCTCTACCTCCTCCTCTTCTTCCTGTCCTGCCCCCACAGGGGTCATGTGGCGTTGAGATCTGTGCGCCACGTCTACCGCACCCTGACCAGCCATTGTTAACAGCATTTGTTCCAGGACGTGCAACAGAGGAATGACGTCGTTCATCCCATAGTCCTGCCGACTCACGAATAGCGTGGCCTCCTCAAAGGGCCTGAGCAAGCGGCAGGTGTCACGCATGAGCTGCCAATGGCTGACATCTAAGTTACACAGGGGAGTACCTTTATCCGCTTGTAACATCAGGAAATCGGTGATGGCCTTTCGCTGCTCGTAAAGGCGGTCTAACATGTGTAGGGTTGAATTCCACCTTGTTGCAACGTCGCAGATCAGGCGATGCTGTGGAATTCCGTTCTGCCGCTGCAGCTCAATGAGGGTGTTCTTTGCGGTGTAGGAATGGCTGAAATGCATGCACAGTTTACGTGACATTTTAAGGATGTCTTGCAGTGGGATGGTGGATTTTAGGAACCGCTTGACAACCAGATTGAACACGTGAGCCATGCATGGCGCATGGCACAACCTTCCTTGACGCAGAGCAGACACCATGTTCTTTCCGTTGTCAGTCAACATGGTTCCGATTTTTAGTTTGCGCGGAGACAGCCATCTGTCGATTTCTCTGTTCATTACACTCAGCAGTTCCTCCCCTGTGTGACTACGTTCGCCAAGGCATACCAGGTGCAGCACAGCGTGACACCGTTGCGCCCTGCACATGTGATATGCCGGTCGGGTAATGGGACTTGGCACGGGGGTGGCGGCTGAGGACACGGCGGAAAAAGAGGTGGTAGAGGCGGACATGCTTGCTGGACCAAGGACGTGCAAACGTGGAGGCAAAAGCGTCGTGACCTGTCCAAGTTGCTGGTGCGGCTGTGCCGGCACCACGTTCACCCAGTGGGCCGTAAATGACATGTACTGTCCCTGACCGTAGTTACAGCTCCACACGTCGGCGCTGCCGTGCACTTTGGCAGAGACCGACATGCTCAAAGACTGGCCCACCATCTCTTCTACATGTGAATGCAGGGCTGGCACTGCCTTTTGGGCAAAGAAATGACGGCTTGGCACTCTCCACCGCGGCGCGGCACAAGCCATCATTTCTCGGAAAGGTGCTGAGTCCACCAGTTGGAAAGGGAGGGACTGCAGCACCAGCAACTTGGACAGGAGGACGTTCAGCTTTTGCACCGTCGGGTGCGTGCTCGCAAACTGTTGTCTCTTGGATACGGATTCCAAGAAAGACTGTTGACGGAATCCGAGAAGAGGAGTAGCAGGAGAAGGAGCATCTGAACGAGCGGAAGATGCCAATGAGCGACAACTCCCCTCAGCAGAGGTGTTGGAGCCTTGACTGGCTGATAGAGGGCGATTGACGACGTCGGGTGACGGAGCAAGTAACGGAGCGGGTGATGGAGCGGGGGCTGGGGCAGGCAGAACCGCCGTATGTTTATCACGGTTTTCCCAGGCCACCGAATGGTGACGCTGCATATGCTGACGCAACGCTGTAGTCCCAACATGGGCCCCCTGGCCACGCTTGCATTTCTGGCCACATAGTCGACATACGGCTACGTTTACTTCCTCGGGCGGCTTGAGGAAAAATTGCCACACCACCGAGTAGGAAACTTTGCCCCCGCTACTCTTCACTGGCTGACTGCTACTTCCTCCGTGCGCAACGGCACCACTACTGGCCGTGGTGGTAGGCTGCAGTGGAGCTGGTGCTCTACTCCGTGGACGTTTGGCTCCACTGACACTGATGCGACCCTGCTGCTGTCTCCTGGGCAACCCACCGACTGTTTTGCTCGCTGCCAAGCTGCCACCCTCTTCTCCTGATGATGCGGAAGAAATTGCCTGATGACGACGAGGCTGCCAAGTGCGATCAACCTCCTCATCATCAAGTAGGGTCTCCGCCTCACTACTAGCCCCCTCGGCTGCGTCTGGGTCAGGAGACAGACCTGTCTCTAGACCGGCTACCGAGCCACTCTCCTCGCCAGTACTTGTTCGCTTGGCTGCTGAAAAGGCCGATGTCTCCCCCCGTTCCTGACCGCCCTCTGTTAGCTCTTCCTCACTGTACAGTGGGGCTGAGCCCACAGCATGCGATACTTCGCTTGGTGAGGGAACAGCAAAGGACAGGGGCAGGTAGAGGACACGTGATTTCAGTGGGCTTGGTCCCGGGCCATGCCAACTAACGGTTGTGTCTGACGTACCCACCGACCGTTGGCTGTAGGTGTCAGAGGTGACCTGGGAAGAGGAAGACGACCGAGCCAACCAATCAATGACGGCAGGGTTGTCGGTGGAGACACGACCGCTGGATGACACCGGGAGCACTGGCCTCTGGCTGCGAATACTGCTGCCTCGACCCCTTCCTCTGCTGCCACGTCTGCTCGCTCCTAAAACATTGCCTCCTCTGCCACTCCTCTGCATGTTGTCTGACATACTATTTAATTCAACGATTAGGTGTCCCTGAGTAACAATTCTCTGGCACTCAGTAACAATTCTGTCTGTCCCTGAGTATGAATTCTGTGGCCCTGAGTAACAATTCTGTGTCTGTGCGAGTAACAATTCTGTGTCTGTGCAAGTAACAATTTTGTGTCTGTGCGAGTAACAAATCTCTGGCACTCAGTAACAATTCTGTCTGTCCCTGAGTAACAATTCTCTGGCACTCAGTAACAATTCTGTCTGTCCCTGAGTAACAATTCTCTGGCACTCAGTAACAATTCTGTCTGTCCCTGAGTATGAATTCTGTGGCCCTGAGTAACAATTCTGTGTCTGTGCGAGTAACAATTCTGTGTCTGTGCAAGTAACAATTTTGTGTCTGTGCGAGTAACAATTCTCTGGCACTCAGTAACAATTCTGTCTGTCCCTGAGTAACAATTCTCTGGCACTCAGTAACAATTCTGTCTGTCCCTGAGTATGAATTCTGTGGCCCTGAGTAACAATTCTGTGTCTGTGCGAGTAACAATTCTGTGTCTGTGCAAGTAACAATTTTGTGTCTGTGCGAGTAACAAATCTCTGGCACTCAGTAACAATTCTGTCTGTCCCTGAGTAACAATTCTCTGGCACTCAGTAACAATTCTGTCTGTCCCTGAGTAACAATTCTCTGGCACTCAGTAACAATTCTGTCTGTCCCTGAGTATGAATTCTGTGGCCCTGAGTAACAATTCTGTGTCTGTGCGAGTAACAATTCTGTGTCTGTGCAAGTAACAATTTTGTGTCTGTGCGAGTAACAAATCTCTGGCACTCAGTAACAATTCTGTCTGTCCCTGAGTAACAATTCTCTGGCACTCAGTAACAATTCTGTCTGTCCCTGAGTAACAATTCTCTGGCACTCAGTAACAATTCTGTCTGTCCCTGAGTATGAATTCTGTGGCCCTGAGTAACAATTCTGTGTCTGTGCGAGTAACAATTCTGTGTCTGTGCAAGTAACAATTTTGTGTCTGTGCGAGTAACAATTCTCTGGCACTCAGTAACAATTCTGTCTGTCCCTGAGTAACAATTCTCTGGCACTCAGTAACAATTCTGTCTGTCCCTGAGTATGAATTCTGTGGCCCTGAGTAACAATTCTGTGTCTGTGCGAGTAACAATTCTGTGTCTGTGCAAGTAACAATTTTGTGTCTGTGCGAGTAACAATTCTCTGGCACTCAGTAACAATTCTGTCTGTCCCTGAGTAACAATTCTCTGGCACTCAGTAACAATTCTGTCTGTCCCTGAGTAACAATTCTCTGGCACTCAGTAACAATTCTGTCTATCCCTGAGTATGAATTCTGTGGCCCTGAGTAACAATTCTGTGTCTGTGCGAGTAACAATTCTGTGTCTGTGCAAGTAACAATTTTGTGTCTGTGCGAGTAACAATTCTCTGGCACTCAGTAACAATTCTGTCTGTCCCTGAGTAACAATTCTCTGGCACTCAGTAACAATTCTGTCTGTCCCTGAGTAACAATTCTCTGGCACTCAGTAACAATTCTGTCTGTCCCTGAGTATGAATTCTGTGGCCCTGAGTAACAATTCTGTGTCTGTGCGAGTAACAATTCTGTGTCTGTGCAAGTAACAATTTTGTGTCTGTGCGAGTAACAAATCTCTGGCACTCAGTAACAATTCTGTCTGTCCCTGAGTAACAATTCTCTGGCACTCAGTAACAATTCTGTCTGTCCCTGAGTAACAATTCTCTGGCACTCAGTAACAATTCTGTCTGTCCCTGAGTATGAATTCTGTGGCCCTGAGTAACAATTCTGTGTCTGTGCGAGTAACAATTCTGTGTCTGTGCAAGTAACAATTTTGTGTCTGTGCGAGTAACAATTCTCTGGCACTCAGTAACAATTCTGTCTGTCCCTGAGTAACAATTCTCTGGCACTCAGTAACAATTCTGTCTGTCCCTGAGTAACAATTCTCTGGCACTCAGTAACAATTCTGTCTGTCCCTGAGTAACAATTCTCTGGCACTCAGTAACAATTCTGTCTGTCCCTGAGTAACAATTCTCTGGCACTCAGTAACAATTCTGTCTGTCCCTGAGTATGAATTCTGTGGCCGAGTAACAATTCTGTGTCTGTGCGAGTAACAATTCTGTGTCTGTGCAAGTAACAATTTTGTGTCTGTGCGAGTAACAATTCTCTGGCACTCAGTAACAATTCTGTCTGTCCCTGAGTAACAATTCTCTGGCACTCAGTAACAATTCTGTCTGTCCCTGAGTAACAATTCTCTGGCACTCAGTAACAATTCTGTCTGTCCCTGAGTAACAATTCTCTGGCACTCAGTAACAATTCTGTCTGTCCCTGAGTAACAATTCTCTGGCACTCAGTAACAATTCTGTCTGTCCCTGAGTATGAATTCTGTGGCCCTGAGTAACAATTCTGTGTCTGTGCGAGTAACAATTCTGTGTCTGTGCAAGTAACAATTTTGTGTCTGTGCGAGTAACAATTCTCTGGCACTCAGTAACAATTCTGTCTGTCCCTGAGTAACAATTCTCTGGCACTCAGTAACAATTCTGTCTGTCCCTGAGTAACAATTCTCTGGCACTCAGTAACAATTCTGTCTGTCCCTGAGTATGAATTCTGTGGCCCTGAGTAACAATTCTGTGTCTGTGCGAGTAACAATTCTGTGTCTGTGCAAGTAACAATTTTGTGTCTGTGCGAGTAACAATTCTCTGGCACTCAGTAACAATTCTGTCTGTCCCTGAGTAACAATTCTCTGGCACTCAGTAACAATTCTGTCTGTCCCTGAGTAACAATTCTCTGGCACTCAGTAACAATTCTGTCTATCCCTGAGTATGAATTCTGTGGCCCTGAGTAACAATTCTGTGTCTGTGCGAGTAACAATTCTGTGTCTGTGCAAGTAACAATTTTGTGTCTGTGCGAGTAACAATTCTCTGGCACTCAGTAACAATTCTGTCTGTCCCTGAGTAACAATTCTCTGGCACTCAGTAACAATTCTGTCTGTCCCTGAGTAACAATTCTCTGGCACTCAGTAACAATTCTGTCTGTCCCTGAGTAACAATTCTCTGGCACTCAGTAACAATTCTGTCTGTCCCTGAGTAACAATTCTCTGGCACTCAGTAACAATTCTGTCTGTCCCTGAGTAACAATTCTGTCTGTCCCTGAGAATGAATTCTGTGGCCCTAAGAATTCTCTGGCACTCAGTAACAATTCTGTCTGTCCCTGAGTAACAATTCTCTGGCACTCAGTAACAATTCTGTCTGTCCCTGAGTAAAAATTCTGTGGCCCTAATAACGTTTCTGTGGCCCTAAGTAACAATTCTCTGGCACTGAGTAACAATTCTGTCTGTCCCTGAGTATGAATTCTGTGGCCCTAACTAGCGTTTCTTTGTCCCTAAATAACGATTCTGTGGCCCTCATTAACAAGTCTGTGTCCCTGAGTAATGGTTCTCTGTCCCTAAGTAACTTCTCTCTGTCCCCAATTCTCGTTTCTGTGGCCCTAACTCTGTCCCTGTCCCTAGTACAGAGCGGTCTGCCTCTGTTCAATGACTGCAGGCAAATGAAGATTTCCAAAATGGCCGCTATATATACCTCGACCATTACACAGTGCTGGCTGGCTGGCTGCTGATTGGCTGATGCGATCACATGTCGTTGAGGAATGCATTATGGGGCAGCGCGCCTTGTCTGCGCGCCTTCCCCGACATCCCCGCTCCGTCGCCGCACATGTCAGCCGCCATTTTCGGAAAAATTTCGATTCGCGCGTCCGAATTAGGCTGTTTTTCGGATTCGGCACGAATCGAAATTTTTCCGATATTCGACTCGAATTCCACTTCGGATGCTTCGATTCGCTCATCTCTAGTTGTAACAAACACTTTTGTACTTTAATTAAGTTTTCATAAGAAAATAGAAATGTCTTTTATAAACTTATGCTGGCTATTACTTATGATATGGTCTCTTTCCAATCCTTCTAATACCTGCTCTTCATTACAGGTTTAATTTACAGTTCTGTAGTTACTACAAAATATATTACTCCCTTTTAAAATGTAGGTGCTACATTTGTTTTGTACCAATCATTTTCTGCTTATTTTTGTAATGATAGAATATTGCCATATAAGATGTATTTTGCCCGTTAGTCGTCTTCCTTTAGATCCTGAGGTCATACAGTTGGGTTGCATGAATGCATTTCTCTCTAGGAATGCTGAACATATATTTCTCTCATTAGTTTTGTTCCGTGCAGAAGGGTTTTATTAAATTCTTTTATCTGTTTTTTTTTTAGTTTTAAAAAACAATTGGGCAATTATACATTGTACAAGCATGTGAATATTTTAAAACATGCATACATAAAATTAAATCAATTGCCAATATAATCTCTAATATATCAATCATTTTTTAAAATCATATTTAATGTTGACAGATTGCTGCAAACTGACTTAGTGATAACAGAATATTTGAAATTCATTTTACCATCTGTTTTTGATACCGTATGTTTTTCTCTGTTTTTCTAGCTTTCTGGTAAAATATAACTGAAATGAACATGTTTATGAACTAGCGATTTTATTCACTTTTGAAATGTGGTGTCACAGAAGTCTATGCTCATTTTGTCAAATGTTGGCAATTGAAATGAATGTTGTTATTAAAGAACCTCAGAAATGAAGAAAATAAGTGGTTAGAGCTTACGTTACTGCCAAGTTATTCTTTTAAAGTTGTGAAGCAATGTAAAATAGATAATCAAACAAGGAAATTTCAGTTGCAAGATGAGTATTCAGCACCCCCTCTTCTTGAATAAAACTCACCTTTATTGATGATAGACCTGCATGTGACAAACAGAAGTGCAACACTTCAAACCTGCACAAGGTCCCATTATCAGAAAAAGTAACATTGTAATATATAACTAGATATACACTATGTACAGAAGAGAAACCAATGGAAAGACAAATTACTATTACTGTAACATCATGATGATGTCATATTCTATCCCAAACCCCATACAGTAAATAAACATAGTAATTAACATCAAAACCTAAGCTGTTCAATCCTTATAATGAATCCTATAATTGCAGGAGGTTGCAGCCAAGTTGTGGCCATTGTCACTGTGTCATCTGACAGTTGTCAAACTGTGGGGAGAAACAGGTCCATATAGCATGTGCTAAGAGCAATGGATGTTCCTGCAGGGCTCAGGGCTCATATTATCTCTTTCCTGAAGTGGGGGACATATTCCTCAGTGTTGTTCCCATATGGATGGCCAGCAAAAAGACAGTGGGTGCCCATGTATGTGCAGTGGTCGACACAGCGTCTGCAGCTGTGAATGCTGCACTGCATCTATGCAGGCATACAGTGGTGATATGCATAGCTGGGTGGTTGCTATTAGCAACACATATTGAAGAATAAAGGTTAAAAACATAAAAATAACAAAAATATAATTGCAGGGAGTAAAATACATGGGGTTAATGTATAGTATGATTTATAGACCTGGTGCCATGAGCATGATGATAAATACAGAAGAATACAAAAAGTAAATAAAATACATCATCCACATAACATGTCTTATTAAATGAGCCCAAGAGAATTAGAGAATAGAAAATAAAAGAGACCTTGGTTTGAGCACTCTTGCCTTGTTTAAAAAACAAGCCACAAAGTGTAAATAATAAAATGGACATCAGAGGCTGTATACTGATATTACCTGAACAAGTTTGGAATTCTAAACTGGTGAGCAGTGTAGCACTACCCCCTTAGGAGTCACTGAGTTATTTTCATTCTCCCTATTTTGGACCCCTCTCTGAAAGCCCAACCCCTGTTGGCACTACAGTACTCTTCTGACCAAAGTAAATTATCACCAGAAAATAGACTCACGCACAGATTGGAGTGAACAGATATGATGTTTATATTAAACTTAACTGTAAGCTCGCTCAAACACTATAAAGTGGTATGTGTGTATATAATGGCAATTGTCACTCTTAGCAACTCTCAGTTTTAGTAAGCCTGCTATTGAGAAGTTAATCCAAAACCTTCAACCTGAGGTGTTTCTAGACCCCAGTGAGCAAGGAAAACAGTTAAAAATCTGAACTATCTCACTTCTAGAGAATAGAAAATAAAAGAGACCTTGGTTTGAGCACTCTTGCCTTGTTTAAAAAACAAGCCACAAAGTGTAAATAATAAAATGGACATCAGAGGCTGTATACTGATATTACCTGAACAAGTTTGGAATTCTAAACTGGTGAGCAGTGTAGCACTACCCCCTTAGGAGTCACTGAGTTATTTTCATTCTCCCTATTTTGGACCCCTCTCTGAAAGCCCAACCCCTGTTGGCACTACAGTACTCTTCTGACCAAAGTAAATTATCACCAGAAAATAGACTCACGCACAGATTGGAGTGAACAGATATGATGTTTATATTAAACTTAACTGTAAGCTCGCTCAAACACTATAAAGTGGTATGTGTGTATATAATGGCAATTGTCACTCTTAGCAACTCTCAGTTTTAGTAAGCCTGCTATTGAGAAGTTAATCCAAAACCTTCAACCTGAGGTGTTTCTAGACCCCAGTGAGCAAGGAAAACAGTTAAAAATCTGAACTATCTCACTTCTAGAGAATAGAAAATAAAAGAGACCTTGGTTTGAGCACTCTTGCCTTGTTTAAAAAACAAGCCACAAAGTGTAAATAATAAAATGGACATCAGAGGCTGTATACTGATATTACCTGAACAAGTTTGGAATTCTAAACTGGTGAGCAGTGTAGCACTACCCCCTTAGGAGTCACTGAGTTATTTTCATTCTCCCTATTTTGGACCCCTCTCTGAAAGCCCAACCCCTGTTGGCACTACAGTACTCTTCTGACCAAAGTAAATTATCACCAGAAAATAGACTCACGCACAGATTGGAGTGAACAGATATGATGTTTATATTAAACTTAACTGTAAGCTCGCTCAAACACTATAAAGTGGTATGTGTGTATATAATGGCAATTGTCACTCTTAGCAACTCTCAGTTTTAGTAAGCCTGCTATTGAGAAGTTAATCCAAAACCTTCAACCTGAGGTGTTTCTAGACCCCAGTGAGCAAGGAAAACAGTTAAAAATCTGAACTATCTCACTTTGGGTCCTCAGGATCTGATTGCAATGTTCAAATCTGAGATAGGAAAGAGCCTTTTTAACTAGGGTGGTCAACGTCCCTTTAAATGCAGTGAGGAATCTTTTGCGCTCTTGTTGAGGCCCAGTTGGTGCATTACAATAACCCAGACCTTTTAAGTGGGAACAGATCAAGGTGATAGTCCCTCAAAGGATCAATGCAATAAAAGAAGAAGAACAAATACTGTCACTTTAAGTAGCACTTGACTTGGGTGGAGTCATGTTAAAGCACTGAGTAAGTTGCTAATTTTTTTTTCATTCTTTTTCCTTTTTTTTCTCTGGGTCTTTCCTTTAATCTGTTTTCTCTTTTGCTGTTTGATTTTATTTTATAGAAGATTTTAGTGTTGTAGTTCCACTTTTTGCTCCCCCCTCTCTTGTGGGGATCACAGATTAAGTTTCTGGGATACAGGGCTATGTTGAACTCATATGTGTGTTCTGATATAAATAGCCCTGCTCGCACGCCAGTTCATCTGGGAAATGTAGTCCTCTGGTACACTGCTCCCCAGGAAAGTCCTGCGGTTCAGCATACAAGGTCAACGGGGCTGTTCTACAGAGTGTGAGTGCCACTGAATTGCAGGACACTGCCATCTTGTGTTTCTCTTAACATCCTGTAACTTGCATTATAGCAGGGTGTTACAGGGGTATACACAAGATAAAGTTACTGTCATTTCTGACTGAGGAAACAAGGAAACAAGTTAGAGAGAGATTTCTAGGCTGTACTAGTCGCTGTTTAGTGCCCAAAGTATACTATATATCCAGTATTCTTCCTAACACAGGAGTTGGTGATCCCTGTCACCACCCCTTTGGGATCCATGTATCTGTTCAATGATCAAGCTGCTAAATTCATGTGTCTGGTATTTCCTATCAGTGAATTGTTCTACTACAGGATTACTTTGATCAATAGATTCCTTCCTTTCTGTCTTGGTGATATCAACCTATATCAAATTGCCCCCAATATAGTAGATCCTCCTAAAAGCATAACTATGATCACTAACCTAAAAGGTTTTTACCCATGTAAAAAATGTGTCATCTGCCGGTGTAGTAAATATACGAATAAAAGTAATCATTTTTTATCTACAACAAGAGGCAAACATCATATTATTGAGGATTTTATTACTTGTACAAGCAGATTCGTAGTGTACTTGCTCCAATGCCCTTGCAACCTTCAATATGTTGGACGCACTACTAGACGCCTCAGGGACAGATTAAAGGAGCATGTCAATAACATAAAAAAGGGGTATAGGGAACATTCT
This sequence comes from Staurois parvus, assembly GCF_062004578.1. NCBI lineage: Eukaryota > Metazoa > Chordata > Amphibia > Anura > Ranidae > Staurois > Staurois parvus. Next base: position 5,444,864 of record NW_028317811.1, on the reverse strand, counting down.
TTGTCGCATCATTACAAAGTCCATCATAACAAAGATCCATCGTCTCTCAGATTTATGGGCATAGGCATTATCAATGCCCACTGGCGAGGAACAAATAAAAAACGAGCAGTGTCACAGCTCGAATCGAGATGGATCTATGAACTAGGCTCCCTACACCCCAGAGGATTGAATATAGACTTTGATCTAAATTGCTTTCTAGATAATAGCTAGGATGAATAGGGCACATAGTAGTATTTATTCTTTTTCCATATACACTACATATGTATTGAGATTCATATATTTTAATCAGGATTAATGATTATCAAACCTATATGACACCACTGTATCCAACTAGTTATATTCGGTGTTAATATTGTGTATTCCTCGTCATCGCTTTTAATTGGTTCATTGTTTTATTATTTATTGTTTATCATTTGAATTTTGTGTTTTTAATCCGGATTGTGTATTTTTATCTGGTGTATCTTTACCCGATGCATTTTTAACCTGATGTAATTTTATGTTGATGTTTTATCTTCTGACCTTGTATTTCAGTTTTATGCACATAATTTTTATCTGACCATGTATTTGTATTATATTTATATGTATTATATTAATTGTGCTATTTATATTTCTATTTTTATTTATGTTTATCATTTTAATGGGAAGAAATAAGATATGGACTTATTTATAAATTTACATATTGATCTATTTATCTAATTACACATAATATATATTGCTATTTATGTGTAAATAGGGTGGGCTCTGCACATTATTTGTGCCCATAAGGGATCACTAACAAATACCTTATGACCATACGGTTCTATAAAGGTTCCCATCTCTAGTGATATATATTTTTATATGGAGTCCCTCTTCCCACTATATGCACAGTTCATGATAGTGAACTGTGCTTTCTCTCAGGTGTTTTTCGATTACCGCCGGTAAAATGGCCGCACCGCATCAGGGAGACTGTTTTCCAACTAAGGGATCACATATAGGATCCACGACAAAATGGCGCTGACGATCCGCCCATGCACTGTGGTTCGGCAAGATGGCGCCAATGATCTGCGCATGCGCCGATAGCCGGCAAGATGGCGGGCGCTTCAAATCGATTTTTTCACTGCAGAATATAAATAGCACTAGCATAGATGCCCAGGCTGTAAGCCCTTATCCCTATGACTATGTGCAACGCACGAAACGCATCAGAGGGGCAGCAGCAACTGGACATCTAGCCACAGCATACCCTGAATCAGTAACTTTTGGAACTTTTTTGAAAATCTGTTTTTACCATTGCACCCATTATCCATGAATAAAAAGGTACCTTAAGCAATATCACACTATGTGGCCTCTCATTGGGCACTCTGTGTGAGTGTCATCATTCACAGTGCCCATTTGGAGGATAGATGACCTTGATGGTGATACCTGGTAGCGGTTTCTGGTGACCTTTTCTGTGGAGCTGGGATGGTGATTCGTATGGTAACCTGACCCGAGATCTGATGTGATGACCTTTCTATAACCTGATGACGCAGGATTTATTATTGTGCATTTTAAACGCACATCTGGTCAGTGCGTTTTTTATCCATTCGTTTGGCTTGCACCTGTTGTCACTCCCGGATCAGGACGTCCACACACTTGGAATTGTGATCTTTGTTTGATCCACACGAATATTTTGAACTAAATATATCACGATTAATCACCTTAAGGTGATACCACCTATCCACATTTATTTGAAATGGCATGGCAGTATGTTTACTAATATGTATTAGCATTTAGCGCTGCACCAACTTATTTGAATACATATATACTATTGGAGGTTTTTTCTGGTTGCCTTTCGGTGTATCAGCTGCTTATTTATTTGAATACATATACATACATGTGCGTATGTATGTGTGTATATATGTATTTACATATATATATATATATATACTCTTTGTTGTTTTTTTTGGTAGCGCTCACTAAGACCTTTTCTTTTATATCAACCTATATGTTACTATGGCACTTTTGAAGGCATCTTTTTAAATAAGACTATAGTTTTGCTAGCATATAACAGTGTAAATGGACATTTAAAAGTACACACACAAAAATTCTGTCTTACAATTGTAACAAGTGCCAAGCTTGTGTTTCCTGTTACTATATGATGAAGAAAATTCTCACCACCTATGAGTGCATTTCACACATTACATTCGTGGCATGTTTTTTGTGATATTCTCATCAATTTGTTTCATGTTTTGGTTTAGAATCCACCTGGTGACCTGGAAATCTGATATGGTTATATTTCTTTTGTAAGCCTGAACAGTATCTGATGCTGTATTGTTTATTTTTACAAATGGGATTGGCTCCTCAGTCCTCAATTTTTCAGATTTGTTTGTGCTGTCAGTTCTTTCACATGTGATTGAGGACTGTTGTTCAATCACCATATTGTACAAATTTCTGTCACATTGTATGCTGGTGACATATCTTTCTTCTATTCAAGTAGTGCCAAGTGATTGAAGCTACAAGCATGTTAATAGGTAGTAACCTCCAACTGATGTGCAATGGAGAAAAATAACTGCCCCTGTATGAAATGAGCAAATATGTTCATTGGGTGCCATGTCATCAAATAATTGGCAATAAACTGGCAGCTGTTTTGCAACTGTATAAGATGGGATGGAACACAGAAGTAGCACAGTCAGGTATGGGTGAGGAGGAAGGAGGGGGGGGGGGTTGAAACACCACTCACCACCAATGCCTTTCAGGGGGAGGGTGGAGAAACACCCTTGATCACCAATGTTCTATAGAGGGGAAACACCAATGACCAAAAATGCTTTTGAGTGGTGAGGAACATCAATGACTGCCAATGCTTTTAGGGGGGAGGGGGAACCACCACTCACCACCAATTCTTTTGGGAGGCAGGGGAGAAAACTTCCATTGAAAAACCAATGCTTTTTGAGGGGGTGTCCACCACTGACCACCAATGCTTTAGAGGGTGGTCCACCACTGACCAACTATGCTTTTAAAGAGGGTGTGGACCTTCACTGACACAAATGCTTGGGAAGAGAGGGAGTGGGCTAATCCAATGCGTCTAACGAAGGGTGGGAACCTTTAGGACCTATTCATGCCAGATAAATATGCTAAACAGCACTTAAAATACAGTACATGTTAATAGTTACATAGTTAGTCTGGCTGAAAAAAGACAAAAGTCCATCCAGTTCAACCATACAAAAAAAAAGTTATAATCTTACACCCACAGTTGATCCAAAGGAAGGCAAAAAACCCAGCAAAGCATGATCCAATTTGCTCCTGCAGGGGAAACAATTTCTTCCTTATCCCCCGAGAGGCAATCGGATATTCACTGGATCAACTTTACCTATAAATAGTAACCAGTTATATTCTGTGTATCCAAGAAAGAATCCAGGCCTTTTTTAAAGCAATCCACTGAACTGGCCAGAACCAACTCTTGAGGGAGTCTATTCCACATTTTCACAGCTCTTAGGGCTCGTTCACACTTGGCTGTTTTACCAACGCTTGCCAAACGCCCCTATAGCGTTTGGCAAGCGTTGGTCCGGCGTTTGCGGAGCGGTTTTTAACGCTCGGCAAACGCTCCGCAAATGCCGCATGCGTGGTTTAGCGGCAGTTGCTAGGCGTTTGCCGAGCGTTAATAACGCCCCACAAACGCCTATAATGCAGTTTGAGTGGTGTTACCGCTCCACAAACGCCCCGCAACCACGTCGCAACCGCACCGCAAACGCCGGAGCGGCACCATAGACGAGAACAGGAGGCTTCAAAGCCTCCTGACTCGACCAGAGGCGTCCGTTTTGCCGCGACGCGACGCTCCCGTTAGAACAGCACCGTGTGCTGTAATGTGCAGAATTGGCAGAGGTGTTTGGGAAGTGGTAAAAATGCTTCCCAAATGCCTCTCTGCTGCCTGCACACAACGCTAGTGTGAACGTAGCCTTACTGTGAAGAAACCTTTCCGTGTTTGGAAATTACATTTCTTTTCCTCCAGACGTAAAGAGTGCCCCCTTGTCCTCTGTGATGACCTCTGGGTAAATAACTCTACACCGAGTTCACTATATGAACCACTGATGTATTTATACATGTTGATTATATCCCCCCTTAATCTCCTCTTCCCAAGAGAGAATAAATTCAGTTACTCTAATCTTTCCTCATAGCTGAGATCCTCCATGCCTCTTATCAGTTTGGTTGCCCTTCTCTGTACTTTCTCCAGTTCCCCAATGTTCTTTTTTGTGAATTGGTGCCCAAAATTGAAGTTCATATTCCAGATGAGATCTTACTAATGATTTGTACAGGGGTAATATGATATCTCTCTTTCTGGAGTATATACCTCCTTTTATACAAGAGAGGATTTTGCTCACTTTAAAAACTGCATCTTGGCATTGCATGCCATTATTAAGCTTGTGATCTACCAGAACTCCCAGATCCTTCTCCACCATTGATTCCCCCAGTTGTACCCCCCTAGTATGTATGATGCATGCATATTCTTAGCTCCCAAGTGCATAACCTTACATTTATCAACATTAAACCTTATTTGCCACATAGCTGCCCAATTACACAGTGCATTGAGGTTGGCTTATAAATTGGAGACATCCTGTAAGGACGTTATTCCACTGCACAGCTTGCTGTCATCTGCAAAGACTGAAATGGTATTTATAATCCCAGACCCTATATCGTTTATAAGTATATTAAAGAGTAAGGGTCCCAACACTGAACCTTGGGGTACACCACTAACAACCCTAGACCATTCAGAGTATGAATCATTAACCACTACTCTCTGAATACGATCTTTTAGCTAGTTTTCTATCCATTTACATACAGATTTTTTCAAGCCTGTAGACTTTACCTTACACATTAGCCATGTATGGGGATTTTGACCCCTTTTTAAATATAAGCACCACATTGGCCTTACGCCAATCCAGTGGTACTATGCCAGTCATTAAAGAGTCCCTAAAAATTAGAAACAATGGCTTTGAAATGACAGAGCTCAATTTGTTAATGATTTTCGAATTAAAGCTGTCAGTACACCACAACAGACCAAATACTGGACATGCACTAATTGTGTTGGGAAATTGCCATTCACAATAAACTGCACCATATTACAGCAATGCACATAACAGGTGTTACCGCAATGTCCAGGTATCAATGGGTCAATGTCTTGGAAGGGGGATGTGGGGTTAGTCCACTGACACCAATTCCTCAGGAATTTTACTCTCACTGACCATCAGTACCTTGGTGCAGATGCAGATGTTGGAAGGAAAGATTCTTCCTCCCACTGATGTTGACAATAGGAAATGTTTTCACCCACTGATTACAGTAATTTTTCTTTTCCTTCCACTGACTGCCAAGGCCTTTGTGTTTTTTCTCTCCCCACTGACTTCCAAGCTGAGACATGTTTGCCCCCCCACAGTCCAGCAGGAGGGACTATGTTACATACTCCTCACCATTGCACCCCATATCTTTGCTGTGTGTTCCACTCCTAATATCTGAATTTTATAAACTTAGTTGTACATCACATTCTCCTAACTGCTGAAATGCATATGCTAGTATTCATGTTAAATAGTCCTTACTGCTGTACTCTGTAGGTTGTTCTATACAATACATATTCTTGATCGCAGCATTTATTATCTCAACAGCTGTTGGTTGCTATCTAGTCCCAATTTTAACAAAGTTCTTCCTCCAGCTACTTTAATAAAGGCTAGTTGACTGTCTTTATTCTCTGCATAGAAAGGCATGCGTAATGAGAGAGTTTCAATTATAAAATGATCTCAGTGGTATCCTAAATTGATGTAAAAAAAATGACCCTCAAACAGGCCCTTTATTAGCCAAAGTACTGTGTGTCATAAACAATTGTAATTTTTCGATAAAAATAATTTGTTTTTAAATGTCTCAGTGCTGCTGATCTACTCCAACCTCTTTCTCCCACTTTCTGTCTATATGTATTCGGCCTAAAGTTGGCTGCAAATCATTCTTCAGGACCCTGATAGTTACATTGGTGGAGTATGCCTGTGAAGTGTTTGTTGATATGGGCTTTTGTAGTATCCATCAGGGGAACATGTGAGTAACAACACAGGAACCCAACTAGGAGACAGTTTTCACACTATAGAAGAAAGTACTTGAAGAATGAATTACTTTTTAATCTACATCTTTCATTAAAAGCATACATTTATGAAGGAATCACCATACCCTTTTTGAAGCTGTAGCTATTTAAAAAACAGAAACAGCGTCCTCTTTACCTGAGTATCACATATAAGCACTCTATAAAATAGAAATTTGTTTAGGAAGGTCTACTGTCTAAAAAAATGCTTCCTATTTCTAATACAACCTGATATCTTGAGAAGACTGAAATATGTGTGACCAATGCCATAAATAAGCATTTGCAGCAACTGTGATGTGACACCAGGCACTGATAGAACTGATTAAATTGATTTTTATGCATCTGACATGGTAAAGCCCAACTTCAGCTGAACATTTTTATTTTGTTTCGGACAGAGTAGGGAGGGGTTAGAGTTAATGTCACATTTTATTACTATGTGTCCTTTTTGGGGTGACTTCCCTTGCTCCTTTTCAGGAGAAAAATTTATAGAAAATGTCTCTAAAGACAACAAAGACAAAAAAGACTGTCCTTCCGGATCTAGGGCACTATTGCTCTCCCCATTTTTGTATGGGTTCCACAGGGACAGAAGGTGCAGTCATAGAGAGGAAAAGAATAGAGGAATAGAAAACTGATGGAAAGTTTAAATTGTCACCTTTTAATTAAAATCTAAATAAAAACATTGGGTATAGTTGGGCTTTAGATTTCAAAGAGACAGCCTTTAAGTATGTGGAAGTAATGTAACAGCTTTTAAGTGCTAGACAGTGAAAAGCAACTGACCAGTTGAAGGAGGTTGGTAGGAGTTGGCTTGGAAAAGGATATTTTGTTCAATGGTACATGTAAAATGTCACACATGCTTAATATTGAACAAACTGTTTGGTATGGCTTCAAAGAGTGTTGACCCTAATTCACCCTGTTTGACTACCTCTAAAAAGACTCAACTCAGATCATTGGAAACAAGAACAATTTTGCGCCTTCACAACCTTTCAGGTATATATAAAGGACTTGATTTGCAGGGACGTGACCATGGGAATGATTAAGAATGGACTTTTGTGTGTGAATAATATAACAGTCAGTGTGTCAGGGTAGTAAGCTAATCCATTCTTATGCCCTCCATGCCACCTATGTTTCATATTTCTTTTAGTTAGTATTCATCTCCTAGGTACACCTGTTTTTTAAACAAACCAAACCCTCTTTTTAAAGATCCAGTAGTCCTTCATTAAAATCAAGGCAGCTTTAGGAGAGCACCTTTATACACTATCATAGAGTTCAAATAAATACTGTATATATAATGAAGACAACTAGTAAAAACACTGCACCACCCAGGAACAACAACACTGGTGACACTTTAAGTGGCAAAACCTGTGTTAAAAATCCAAACTGTTGAATGGTGTGTGTTTGCCCTCATTGCGTATCTATTGGGGAGCATGAACCCCTACCTTTATGAAGTGTTTTCTTCTACAGTGTGGTTTCCAATGCTGTTATCTTACTCTTTTTTTTTTCCGGACACAAATAGAGCCCCCTTGTACTTTGCAATAATAATAAAGTGAATAACCTTGTACCAAGTTCACTATATGGCAATTTATCTATTTGTACACATTGATCATATCGCATCTTAACTGCATCTTCTCATGGGAGAATAAATTCAGTTCAGATAATCTTTCCTCATAGCTGAGGTTCTCCATGAATATCATTTGGTTGATGAGATCTTACTAATGCTTTATGCAGGGGCAAATTCATGTCACTATTTCTGGACTCTTTATCTTTTGTAATTTAATAAAATATTATTAAGTGTATGAGCTACCAACATCCAGATCCTTCTTGACCATTGACTCCTCGTTTTATTCCCCCTAGAATGTATGATGAATGCAGATCTTTAGCCCCAAACTGCATACCTTAATGTTTATCAACATTAAATCCTCATCTATCTCTTAGTTGCCAGTCAAACAGTGCATTCAGGGCTGCTGGTAAATTGAGGATATCATGTAAGGACTTTATTCCATTATATAGCTTTGTGTCATCTGCAAACACTGAAATGGTACTTTTAATCCCACTCTTTATACAATTTATAAATAGGTTTAAAAGTGAGGCTCCCAGTGCTGTATTTGGGATACACCACAAATAACCTATCAAGCCTATAATTAAAGATTCACTAAAAACAATGAATAGGAATAAGCTGATTATAACTTTGTTTGGCTTAGGGAGGGATTGCCGGCAATCCATCCTTCAACCAGTAGGAACACAATTTCTTACAAAAATCCTTAATCAATCCTTTTAAAAAAAAGTATTTTTTGGACACTGACTATGGAAATGGCACACATGTTTGTGCCACAGCTAGCAAGCCTGTGTGGATGGGCTGCAATTTTTGAGCTATTGAGCAGGCATTCAGCATCCGTAAAGAAGAAATTTGTGACTTTTCTGGACACTAGCAATGGTAATAGCATACAGAATTGCACCAGCTTGAACAGGCCACATTTTGGAGATATGGAGCCAGCATTTAGCATCTTCAAATAAAAAAATTTGGTTTTTTTTGGACACTGAGGTTGGAAATAGCATGTGAGTTTGTAGCACAATGAGATAATCTGTTTGAACAAACCACTACATCTGAATGAATAAACAGGCATTCAGCATCCATATAAAAAGTGACTGGACATTGACAATGGAAATAGCATACAGGTTTTGCACTACAGCTAGTAAGCCTGTTTGAACAGACCAAAATCTCTGAGCAATTGAGGGAGCATTTAACATCCTTAAAATAAAAAAAAATGACTTTTTATGGACACTGGCATTTAGCATCTTTAAATAAAACATGTGTGTCTTTTCTTGGACACTAAAGATGGAAAAAGCATACAGGTTTGCACCACAGCTACTAACCTTGTGTGGCCAGGCCAACATTTGTCAGTGATCAAGTAGATATTTAAAATCAGGAAATACATAAAAATGAGTGTGCTTTTTTAAACAGTGAGGATGGAAAAGGCATACAGCTTAGCAACACAGCTAATAGTCCACAATTTTGAAGGGATAGCTCAGGCAGGTATTTTACAACAGTAAATTGTATATAGGTGCCTTTGTTTTGGACACTAAAGAAGGAAACAGGATACATCTTTTCAGCATATTTTTTGAAGAAAGTTACTAAGTTTCCTTTTCCATAGATTACAGAACGATACATTGTACATATTTGATTCATATCTTTTTTAGACTGTCTACTATTTGTCAAAAATAGAACAAGCAGGTTCCACCTTACAATTATTTTTTCTTTCATTCAGAATATGAAAAAATTTAAATCCTTGCCAGCACAGCTTTTATAACCCTTTTTGGAGAGATCCTTATTTCTGAGGGACAAGGCAGGCAGATTTAACTTAAAACGTTTATTAATTATAGAAATTATGAAATTAGACTGTAAATTTGCAGAGCTTTGATTTCAATAGTGTACAGAATTCAGAGAGAAAAACTCATCCTTATTGATGTTATAATTCACCCATCAGACTCTTATTTTTCTAAAAAAAATAATTTACAAATACAGATTTGATACACAGAATGCAAATGTTTTAAATCAGAGGCAAATTAACAAGAAGAGAGCAGGCAGGTTCTATCTGTAAATCCAAAAATGTTTTCTTTCCCTGAAACAAAGGAGAAAAATGTTTAGAGAAATTATTCACACATGTTGCAAAACACACTTTATATTCCAGAATTTCTGAGATAAAGAGTGAGACCTGGTGGTTTTTATGTAAGGAATCACTATTAGGCCACACTACTTTAAAGAGTATGTATTCCAGTTTTCACAACTGGGCAAAAATATGAGGACACATAATGTGTTGTCAATTTGTAAGGATAATGCACTGTAATTCAAGTAAAAATCAATGGTCAAAAACATTTAACAATTTCTTCGACTTTAATTGAAGTTGTGTGAAAATTAGGTTTTGGGTGTTTATAGTGACAAAACACCATAACCCATTCTTGCTGAGAGGAGGATTGTCACTGTCAAATAATTGTATATTTTGTGTTACTGTTACATAGCTGCAGAAAAATTGGGTTTTGGATGTTTGTGTTGCCCAAACACAACCTGACAGAAATTTTTTACAGAGCACAGCATGGACCTTTTTGAACAAAGGTCACAGCACTTTCAACTGTGAAACAGCTGCAAAAATTTGGGGTTCCACAATAAATTGCCTTTGTAAAGAACAGCAGATATGACCCACTTTTTTGACAATAATTGTATCAGGCCTACAACAGTGGCAGATGTTGACAGTGGCAGGTATGTGGATGTGGTAGTTACAGCATGTGATAAATTCTTTGTGGCCTGTAGCAGTGAATAAGGAGGCTTTGGAAGCATCAAAAACATTTTTTGGAGATTGACAGGATCCCCCAAACATGTAATCAGTAGCATCTGCAGCAAAGGTTTAGATGCTGCTGCTGATTAAGGACTGGTTAATTTTCACACTTGTCCGCTGGTCATCAGTGTCCATGGACTGATGCACTTTAGTTTTTTTCTGGCTGCATGGCAATCCAGCAGTTCAATTGCCTACTGGGGAAGATTAGGCTGGTGATGCATTTTCATGACATAATAGTTGAGGGGGTCATCCATTCAGAAGGTCTCTACATCGGCTCTTGTCCCCAGATAATCTACCAGTATGTGATGCAGCCACTGCCAAAGGGGCTGGCAACAGAAATCCCTGGGCGCTGGGGACTGAAACACTTTTGAAAGGTTTTTTTTAGGCAGCCATCCCTATCATTGCACCTCCTTTCACTGAGAGGAGGTTCAGAGACAGCTTGTCTGTGAGACATTATTCTGCCAATGAGTGACAAAGGTTCCCTCATTCCTGAATTTTTCAGATATTTCATCCTCTGCTCCCTCTGCAAGGGGTAGTATGATCTCTGCAACTTTCAGCTTGTAACATGTATCAAGGAGCATTGACAACCATTAATTATCTATTTTCCTTGACGCCATGAAAACTAAGGTCCTTTTGCAGTCTTTGGAGCATGAAGGAGCCCATTTGCAGCAAATTACTGGATACAGAAGAACCCAAGTCCTCATGGTCACTGAGGTTTGCATTGTCCGTAGCTACCTCCTTTTAGCAACAACTTCTGGGGTTTGGGGGGCCTGAAACTCACCCTTGTAATATTGTCCAATGTAATTTTCAGCCTTAAAGAGAAGTTCCACCCAAAAAAGGAAGTTCTGCTTTAAGGACTGGTCCCCCACTCCCCATTAAGATTTGGCACCTTTGGGGAGCGGGGTGGGAGAGTGGGTACCAGAAATTGACAGGTACCCTCTCCCACTTCCGCTGTGATCGGCTCGGTGATCAGAAATGGAAGTTGTCCCCCCCTCCCTCCCCGTAGTCTTCTGGGACACGTGACAGGTACCAGAAAACTACAGGACCAATCAGAAGCACAGCGCTACTAGCAATGGGCACCCAGCTGTGAATCTGCAAGCTGTCACAGCTGGGTGCCCACACTGAAGATGCCGGCACAGGGAACACAGAGTGACCAGTGAAATGGGCTGCAGGGGGGACACCGTGGGATCGAGGGACAGGTGAGTGGCTGTTTTTTAAAAGTCAGCAGCTACAGTTTTTATAGCAGCTGACTTTTTTTTTACATTTTCACTGGAACTTCACTTTAATGCCCGCACAAGAATCATACTCCTCCTCTTCCCCCTATGGCTGATGTGGCCTCACAGGGACAGTGTCTGGATAGAGCAGGCCCTGAGATGCTAGGAAATACTCTTTGTTCTCCTTTTGAATGTCCTGTTCATGGTTCCATGCAGTATGCATGCAGTGCATGAGCAGCAACATATAATGTCATCAAATGACAAAGTGACAATACAGTGCATGTGTCCTGTATCAGCATCCACTGATATGGGGAAAAGAAGTCCAGGTTCCCAGAGCCTGTCCTTGTGCCAAACTTATGCAGAGTACTTGATGACAACCCTCTGTTTCATGTGCTGCTACTGCAGCAAGGCCAAAACCAAATTCCACTTGGAGAGCCTGTCACATATCAGGCAATTTACAGGCAGATGGAATTCCCACTGAATTTCACCAAACCAAGCACATTAAATGGTTACAAATTCTTTTGACCTGCCTCAGAAGATCTTGTTACTTGGGGTACCTGTCCAGGAAGGGCTGCACCACGAGATTCAGGACTTGTCCAGGCAAAGCACATGTCATTGGTGGGCAGACAGCCGGTTGGTGCTGTTGTCACACACCACTATTTCTGACACAAGTTGCCACAACGTTAACCACCTCTAGGCCTGCCCCAGCAGAGCTGAAATAATCTGCTCCAGTGTGGCCCCTGGAGGGGGACTGGTGAAGAAGAGGATTACTCAGCAGAATGTTCTCGTCCATACTAGCTGGACCACTTGTCTGTGTTCACATGAACCTTGTTGCTGACTGTGTGACCCAGCATGATGGAAACATTCCACATGATGATGAAGGGCAGAAATGGCCTTACAGGTGTAAAAATGGTTGGAACTTGACACAGTGGTAAAGCACAGACTGGAAATTCTTGAAGGGGGCAAAATCCACTAGCTGAAAAAGAAGAAGTTTTAAAGCTAGCAATATGACCAAGCTGGCATTAAAATGCTGGGCGTGGGGGTGGCTGGTAAGGTATTTTTTTCATTTTAGCTTTCAGGGCAGTGAAACTTGTTTTGTTAATGCTAGCGCTGGTGTGGGGAAATTGCAGAATCAGAGCAGAGTTGCAGCCTCTGCCTGCCCCTGTTCTGTATGGTCTTGAGCATACCCTCTTTCTCCCTAGAGGAAACATATGGTAGACCTTTGACACCCCTTGATATACTTTCTTCCCTATCACTAGAGGCTGCTGAGAGGGAATTGTGTACAGTGGGGATAGTCCACTATACAATGTAATGGAAGGATCAGGGAAGAGAAGGAGGGGAAGTGCAACTCTGTTCCTAATGACTAGCATTCTGGTGCTGTTCCCAATAAACAGTGTGGTGAGAAGTCACATATCTCTTCATATATGTGCTACTCACACAAGGCACACTGATGGCATATACTGCAAACAACAACTCACAGGTGACGCACACAGGTGAGCTCTAGGGAGTGAACTATTAGACAACAGTGCCCTGCACCTGTGGAGCTCTGCCATCTGGTGGAACCAGGCAGCTGCTCCCTCCAATTTTCTGCAAGCTACCCTTGAATGACATCTTGCCTTGCTGGGGTTGTGCCTCTACTTCACTTTTCCTCCTCTGCTTTATTGGGCACCCATATATCATCCTCCACTTCTCATCACTGAAGTCAACTTGGCAATATGCTCTGGTTGTGGTAACATCACTTCCAATTCATTCTCTCTGTTGAGTTTCTCCCATTACTCTCCTTTTAAAACTCTGAGACAATTCATTGGTGTTCATCCTTTTGCAGCAAGTAGCTTATTCTGTGTTTAAATAATTCAGCTGACTCCCTTGTGACATGGCAGGGAAATGGCAGGAGTAGCTCTAGATGAGGATGCAAAATAGGACACCTTGGCAGCTGTAGTGGACTGCAGCTAGTCTGAGCCTGGGTGACAGCGGAGGAGGACAATGAAGACTTGGTTACCTATTTCACCTCCTTTTCCATTTGCTCTAGCTGTATAGAATGCTCAGTACTTGGAAAAAAAGGGGCAAGCATGCCCTGCCTGTAGTTAATGCTTCACATCTAGAACCACCACTTTGGCCTGTGAACACAGAGGCTGTTCACGGAAACTTCTACCTCTTTTTATAGGCCTTTCAAACATGATGCTGATAATGTGGGGATTGTTCCCTACTTTTATGTTCAGCTATTGCAGGAGCTGTATGGGGGGGAGTAGTGCTTGGGTGCTCTGTAAACTGTCGTGCTTTGGTGATGCATTGTGTGTTTTGGTGGACTAAACAGTTGTTTGTGATGCTCCACTGCAACAGTGGGGCTAATAGCAAAAGATTTCTCCAATCTTTTGGTCATCTTCTCCTCCAACAGAGCTGTACCTTCCTCATTCAGGAGCAGTTTGTCCCTGCTATAGAGCGGGTAACCGACCAAAAAGTCAGCCCAGTTCTCTTTGAACCCAAAACCCTTCTTCTTCTGCAGCAGTTCCTCAGTCACTTGTTAAGTTCCCTAAGTTCCTGTTGCCTTTCTTGTGTGGCTCAGGAAACAGCCAGTATTTCTGAAAACACTGCCTTGGTGGTTCCTTAGCACCTAAGTCCCTAAATTCATTTTTTCGGATGCTCCATCTTTCTTTAATTTTGTCATTGGTATCAATACTGTATGTACCATGACAGCGGGGTCCTCCTCAGCTCCACCCAGAATTCAAATCACCATAAAATGTGTCAAACAGGTTATTGATTGTCCAACAATATGATGACATAGTAAAACTTCATCAACATTAAAGAGAAAGTTCAGTTGAATGCAATTAAATGCTGCTAGCTAAGAGTCACATTTTTATAGCCTTTGCAGTGATCTTGAGTGATTTTCTTTATCAGACTGCATTGGAGCCACTATTTGATGCTTTAAACAAAGTAAAAAAAAAAAAAGTTAAAAAAAACTAAGGGTGTGAAGTGCACATCTCATCAACCCCTGCTGGACCTCACACTGACAGCTGCCTGCACTGTAAGGCTACATTCACAGGAATGTCTAATTTTATGAGTTTAGCTGTATTTAGAAGACTTTTCTAAAAGCAGCTGGACTCAAACAATGCAAAGTAATCATGTTATTCATACACAACAATTAGCAACATTTAGTTGCAGACAGTTTAGCTCTGCTAAGGTAAAGAAGGAAAGTGCTGCTTTCAGTGTTGACTATCTGCAGCTAAAAGTGCATTGCGTTTAGCTGAAGATACAGTAGATGCAGTGCATTTAGCAGGGGAAAAAAACACACTTTCTCTTCTCTTCCTGAAATATTTAAAAAGTATTAATAATAATAAAATAATAAAATTATTCATTCTCATGTTAGTTCTAATGTTGGTTTTCATTCAAGCTCATATTGGTATTTATTCTTTGCAGGCGTGGTCTAACGATAGTTAGTATGGCGTTAAAGGTTGACACTGACATTCTGGTAAAGTTGTAAAATTTATTGGGATAGGTTCTTATTTTCTCACTTCAGGACAAAATATCCCCAAGTTACAGTAGATGGTGGAGATGTACCCATCTTCATTTCATTTGCCTCTTTCTCTGCCTCTCTGTTTGCCTCAGGGCCAGTTCACACCAAAACGTAGTGTGGAAAAGGTGCATTCCGTGTGCACTGCTGGTGACACACTGCCCTTGCGACCTACATGCAGTTGCCAATTAATTGTTAATGGCACCCCAAACACAGATCAAAAAGCAGTGTATTTGTGAGCACCAAATTACATGGTACTATACCAAACTCTACCATGGAGTTTGGTGTGGTGCTTTTTTAAAAGTAGTGTCATGCATGTGAACTGGCCCTCAAAATTCTCCTCTCAAGCAGGCACACAATTGTAAGCACCAGCTTTGCTCTGCACTCCATTTCAATTGCACAGCTCTAACTCCTTGCTCATAAAACTACCAACAGAGTGGAAAAGGAGGTGCCTGGGGTGTAAAATCCCCCCGAGAATAGGGTATTGAAAAAAAAAAAGCATGAAAACACTGATGCTACTAAACACATCTATCTGCAGCTAAATACAGCTAAACTCATTTACAAACTGCAACTATCTGCAGGAAATAGTTCAACTTTTTCAGGGGCAAATTAGTTACCTTTAGCTGCTGTTAGATACAAACATTCTTGTGATTTTAGACTAATATGCTGAATATTAGTAGAATACTGTGTGGGCTTTTGTGAACCAACCCTTACTAATAATTTCTGACTGACTGCCATCGGGGTGCTACACTTTGCGCATTGCCTTTAGCATATGATTTGATACCGGTTTACATGAAAAAGAAAACATGCAAATATAAAGCTATTATTCTCAGACATATAAGCATAACATGGAAAGATCACATTTTCTACGTTTGGGTTTATTATTTGAAATACTGTTAGTCAACATGCGTTGAAAAACATGCATTTTATTGTAATGTAATTCCAATGGGTCAGATTATCATGAAAACTAGTCTTCCTTTTCTAAGTCTTAACTTAGAAATACTGTTTTTAAATAAATAATACAAAATCCTATTAAAATTCTGTCTGCTTTAACGTGAGTCACTGACTAGGAGTGTTCAGAACAAAATATTTTTTGAAACATGAACTAAATTATCATAATATTTATTAAGCAGGAGTGCTTTTAGCATATATAGAATGAAAGTTATTTTGGATGTTTGAAAAAAGATTTATGCAGTATAAAATAAGCACTTTTAACATATGGTGTTCATAATTGAGGAGCACAAATACCATATTTTCATACCGACAGAACTGATGAGTCTGCTTTATGGGGGAAGCACAATTCTCTGATGAAGGAAAAACAATCATGGTATAAATACTGTATATAGGAATGTAACATTATTAGAATGACTTAAATAGAGGTATACAATCTACAAAGTTTTATGAAATGGAGCAAAAATGCTGAAATTAAACAGTTCATTTTAGCAGCAGTGAGATTTTATATTGCATTTTAATAATCAAATTGTTGCTATAAGCAACGTTTACAATGCTTATTTATCCCAGAAACGTAAAAGGAAACCTGTCATGATAGAAATATGGGATCTGCAATTGCTGCTTTGTTTTTAACCACTTCCATACAGGGCACTTTTACCACCTGGCCAGGCCAATTTTAACCTTTCTGTGCTCTCACACTTCGAATGACAATTAGTCATGCAACTCTGTACTCAAACAAAATTTTTATTAATTTTTCTACACAAATAGAGCTTTCTTTTGGTGGTATTTAATCACCACTGGGTTTTGTATTTTTTGAGACATAAGCCAAAAAAAATCGAAATGGTGAAAAAAAGGCATTTTTCTTACATTCTTTTATAAAATTTTGCACATAAGTAATTATTCTACATAAATTGAGGCCAAAATTTATATTGTTACATTCCTTTGGTAAAAAAAAATAACCAAAATCAATGTATATTATTTAGTCAGTGTGAAACTTAGAGTCTACAAGCTATTGTATCAATCATTGAAAATTAATCACACCTATGCACCAAATTCACTGAGGGTCTATTTCATTTCTTGAGGTCCTCACATACTAGTAAAGTACATATTGCCCCCAAATGACCCCTTTTGGAAAGCAGACAGTCCAAGCTATTTAGTGAGAGACATGGTGAGTTATTTGAAGTTGTAACCAAAAACTGTTTTTTTCTACTCAGAACTCTACTCTGAACCTCACATATGTGAGACCCCTGTGTTATCTATAGTAGCAGGGCAAAAGATTAATCCAAGCAGCATGCAAAAAACATGGTCAATTAACAGGCCGAGGTCAGTCCAGGAAGAAGGCATAATTATAGTTGATAATCCAGACAGCAGGCAGAAGCATAGTCGATAAACAGGCCAGGGTTAGTTTAGGTGGAAGGCAGAAATATGTTTTACAAACAATCTAGATGGCAGGCAGAGGCATTGTCGGTAAACAGGCCAGGGTCAGTTAAAGTGAAGCTTCATCCAAAAGGAGAAGTTCCGCTTTAAAGACTGTTCCTCCACTCCCCATTAAGGATTGGCACCTTTGAGGGGTGGGGGGGAGCAGATACCCAAATTTGACAGGTACCCGCTCCCACGTCCGGTCTGATCGCCTAGGCTATCGGAAGCGGAAGGTGTCCTCCCTCCCTGTAGTATTTTGGTACACGTGACAGGTCCCAGAAGACTACAGGACCATTCATGAAGCACAACGCTACTCGCGCATGGGCAGTGGGTACCCGGCTGTGAAGCCGCAAGTTGCACAGCTGGGTGCCCACACTGAAGATGCCGGAATACAGGGAACACACCGCGGGACCGAGGGACAGGTAAGTGGCTGTTTTTTAAAAGTCAGCAGCTACAGTTTTTGTAGCTGCTGACTTTTATTTTTTTACAGGGTGAGTGGAACTCTGCTTTAAGATGGAAGACAGAGGCATGGTCAGTCAAGGCAGCAGGAAAAGATCTGTACAGATAATAAAAATGGGGAAATGACAGGCTGTTAAAAATAAAGGGAACTAATATTTTAGTAATAAAATGGTGCGATAACGGCACAAGCAATCTGCATAGGCCTAGTTGGGAGGGACACTGGGGACAATGAAGACTGGTGTCTTCCCTAACTCCCCCTACATTTTGTTTGGTATCTTCTTCCTGTTTCTGATGGTGAAATGTTCTCAGGGAAATGGCATTCATGAAGTCTGCCAACACAAATGGAGCTGATGCTTTGTGGTGGAGATCCTTACTGATAAATTAGAGCAGTGACAACATATACTATAACTTTGAGGAAGTGGGGTGGGTCTTTCCATTGACTTTTAACAGGTGATGTATGCATTAAAAATGGCCACATGGATAAAGTATATTGAAAATTTTTTATACCAGAAGAGGGACTTCCTTGTTGATAAACAGGGTTCAGCATCAGATCTTTTAACCCCCCCCCCCCCCATGAATCAATTGAAATTGTAGATACACTCTGGCTTTAGGATGGGACCTTGTCTTTCATGAATTTCCACCATGGTGTCATTGTGGATGGTGGACAGGGCGTAAATATCTCTTCTATCCCTCCACTTCATGGCCAACACTTCCTCATTCCTCAGACTTGCAGATTCCCCCATTTGTAGCCTTTTGTTCACTAGATTTTGTGGAAGCCCTTCCTGTTTGTTCGGGTGGTACCACAGGCCAATGTTTTCTCAAGGTACAGGTGTCGGAAAAGGGGCAGGCTTGTGTAATAATTATGTTAGTTGATGTGATAACCCTTTTAGAAAAGAGGAAAAGCCAGGTCCCATACAATTTTTCTACTTGTGCCAAAAAGTGAATTGTCAGAGGAGCTTGATAGGTGGGCCTCCAATCCCCCCTCCTGGTGATTAGGCTGCACACAATCAAAATGAACATTTTGCCCAGGATTTTATATTTGTTGAGAACCCTCTAAGTCTCAATTAATATTTTATACTTAAAACTCTTCCAACGAAAATTGCTAACATTTGTTTGGGGTGACAAGAGACCCAGGGTAAATAGACACACTCTATAAATACCTAAATTGAAGGGTGGCTTAGTAGTTCTTGACTTTTTCATGTATTTTTATGCTGCACAGTTGGCTCAGTTGATTCTCTATCATTCCCAGAATTTTCATCCACTGTGGATGTAATTAGAATAATCCCTTCTTCCCAACAAGGTGATTAGCAGCTTGATGTGGCTCAGAGCCAAAGAGAGACTGACTATACTTTGCCCAACATTATCACTTACTCTCAGCTTATGGGATAGGCTGGCAATCAAGCATGTCCCCTCATACTCCTCTGGCCTCATTGTTGGGTAACCCAGTTTTCACCCCAGGTCTGAACCCTCGCACTTTTGTTTGGTGGACGAGTAAGTGCTTCCTTCTCATTGCATATTTGTGCGATCACAGAGGTGTTTTGTCAAAACGATTCCTACTAGAGAAACATCAGCTTCCAGCAATGGACTTGCACTGATACTCTCGAATAGCACATTTTCTAGCTGCCTTAAAACATACTAGCAACTTTATTATCTCCATTCCAATAGAGTATTTATGCAAGAATGTTGAAAAACACACCAGTCACCTGTTGACAGGAAGGTACAGTACTCCACACATGGTGGTGAAGTGGTTTTGGAATCACACATATAATTTTATTTACTCCCTTACCCAGGTGAAGCTCATTAAAAATCTATAATAGATCCTTCTGGGATGACTGGTGGAGGGGATACCAATGATTGCTTTAATTTTTACAGCAGCCAGAATCTCAGTTGCAAGATTTTGGAAATCCTCATGATCTCATTTGATCTGTTGAAGGCCAAGTTGATATGGATTCTGTTAAATCAATGCCTATTAGCAATTATACACAACAAGTTGGCCTTCTTTGAGAAAATCTGGGATCCCTGGTTAAGATACCTTTCAGATTCCTCTTGAGATTGACAGAGTGACACATTTTGACCTTAGAGGGTGTACTTCTTTCCTTTACTTTTTATCTCTCAATCCATATTTTCTTTTTATCTCCCATTCCATATTTTCTTTTTTTATTTCTTTCCTGAATTTTCTTTATCTGTGTTTGTCATCTTTTTTTTGATGTCCTAAATGGGACTTAGGCTGACAAATGTCATGTGGTGTGCAATAAAAAAAAGTTATTTGCTCACATGGCAGGCATGGAGCACACTATAAGTGGCCTTCTCAGCTAGGGATGTGGTCCTGCTACTCTTTTTTCTTGAATGGAGGAGGCCACGGATGAGAAAAGATTAATATTTGTTGGTTTCACTTTATAACCTCTCCATATCTGAGCCTTTAATGAAGAGGTGTAGAGGATACTTGATTTGGTTGTCTTATCCTATATGGTTACTCAAAAAAACTATTTGCATTGTATTGCAGACAGCTAAGTGATCACTGAATACCACAATGAGTTTACTTTGTTTTTCATGACATTGTATTATTGAATATATAATATCTGGAGTTTGATCTGCATTTCTCTCCTGCCACATGTTTTCACATTGGCTTTTGTACTTTGGATTCCTTCATCCACCATGCTTGTATGGGCAAAGGAATCTGTTAGTCTACTGGCTGAAAGAAAAAATATAACCAATCTATGGCCAGCTTGTGTCTTCTCTACAATGTCAGATCCCAGCCCAAATGCCCTGGATGAGGTCTCTTTTGAGCAAATGGCAACAGACCTGGAAGGTCCAGTGGTTGACTAGGGGACACCAGTACATCTTTGTCGTAATAGATTGATAGATTATGCGACCAGTTATCCCAAGACTGTTCCTTTAAGAAATACCATCTCCTTGGAGTTTACCACATTTGTATTCACAGAGGGCTCCCAAAGGAGATCCTGAGGGATCCTTTATGTCAAAGGTCATGAAAGAATTGTGTGCCTCTAGATATTTTCACACTGCGTTGTGCCACCCATAGACAGATGGGTTGGGTAGGTATGATTTAACAAAGCTCTGAAAAGCATGCTGACGAAATGGTAGATGAAGATGAGAGATATTGGGATTTCCAGTTGCAATATTTGTTTGCCATCAGGGAAGTCCCTATGGTTTGCTGGAAATAACTAAACAGATTTGGGAGAATGGATCCATACCATACAAACACAAGACTGAACATCGTATGTACTCTCCAGCGCCTCAGGATATGCACAGCCAAAAGGGAAGCCAAGGGTACCAGGACAGCGACAACCAAAAGGAAATGTTCCAGGGGTGCAGCCCTCCTCAGACGGGGAAATCAGCCACTGGATAGAGAGAAAAACAGGTGGCGCACACACCTAGTGCATTATCCAAGGTTTATTGTAGGAATTAAATCAAATGCGTCAACGCGTTTCGCCCCTCCCATCGGGCGTTCTCAAGACCATGAGAACACCTGATGGGAGGGGCGAAACGCGTTGACGCATTTCCGGTCTTTACCCCGTACGTCTGACGTCACTTCCGGTGAGTGGAGCGCACGCTGAGCGGTGCGTTCCAGCGGCCATCTTTTGGGATCTGTGCATGTTTGATCTCTGTGGAGCTTCTGCTGTATCCTGGAGCTGTGATGTGAGATTCCTGAGGAGGTTGTCTGACATTCATTGTCCATCTGGAAGAAGCTTGTCCTAATAAATATGCCTTTTTAAAGTGATTTAAATGTGAGTGGCCTTAATCCTTGATTTTATTTAAAAACGGTAGTTTGCAATATCACACTATCTGAGATTTTCTCTCCCCGGTTGTATGGTGGAGCCTATACTGAAGGTGAGGATTCCTATAGAGTGGACACGAAAGAGGGTTTAGGATCCCATAAAAATTCCTAAAAGGCGTTTCATTCACCTATATCTGGTGAGTGCATTTGATGTTGGTTTGCACGGGTGGAAGGTGGAAGTTTTTCTTTTCATTAGAAGAATTTTTGATCTTTTTGCACGAATTTTCTGAACTTTTGTTGTCTATTATCATGATGGACTTTCACTACTAATATAATTCAAAATGTATTCAGCTATTTTTTTTTACATTTTTATTTCATTTTTTAAATATTATTATTTATGTATTTATTTATTTTTTACATACTGTCACTTTAGCACCCTAGTCACCCTAGCAGTACAATGTCACCATAGTAAAAGATAAAGATTTTTTTTTACACTGATTGCTTTTACACCCATAAAGGCTGTAAAAGCAATCATTTCTCTTTCTCTCTGGCTGCATTCCTGCAGCCAAAGATAAATACTGTGAGAGTTGTGATTGGTCACAGCTTGTCACATGGTACAAGGCTGTTGTGAAAAGCCTTGAGCCATGTGACCTCTGTGATCATTCACAGATTTCACAAGTAGTAAACAATGATGTCAGGCAGTGACATCTTGTTTTCTACTGTTCATGTGATCACTGATTGGCCAATCAGTGATCACATGAATCGGGACCTCACACAGAGGTCCCGTACAGTGATCTGTGTTCATCGCAGAGCCACCTCCCAGGGAGCGCGCACAGGCAATGGATGCAGGGGGATGTTTAGAAACATCCCCTTGCATCGGCAGCGCTCCCGTCCAGCTGGACGGGAAAAGGTTAATATTGTGGATTGCTGTAAGTCACAGTAACAATTGCCAGTAGGCCAAATGGAAAGATGGAGACTCTTCTCAGTGGGGGGCACAGACAGCAATAAAAACCTTCCCTGCTCTATTAAAAAAATGGCTTGGCTTTAGATCTTATATTTGGAATCTGTAATTCCTTTCACTGTTTAGACTAATACATTCTTGAAGGTGTCATCAGATATATGGTGTTATGATGTCATGTACTACAGTGATCAATAGTATACACAGAGTTTAAAACTCTTCTGATTATATTTCCAGAAATCTGAGCATATAATATGTCCAATAATGAGGTCAAGAGGCAGCAATATGTCAGAACTTTAAATATTTTAATAGGTAACCAGGAAGGCTTTCTAGCTGACTTCATAGTTTTATTTCTTTAACAGAGTATGTATATTGAATTGCCAATTTGTTATACTTCAACTCCAGTGTAAAGAGTATTAACCACTTGCCTACCAGGCACTTATACCCCCTTCCTTACCAGGCCAATTTTCAGGTTTCAGCGCTGCCGCACTTTGATTGACAATTGCGCGGTCATGCAACATTGTACCCATATGAAATTTTGATCATTTTTTTCTCACAAATAGAGCTTTCTTTTGGTGGTATTTAATAGCCACTGGGCGCTTTACTTTTTTCGCTATAAATTAAAAGAGTGCAAAAAATTTGAAAAAAAAAAAGTTTCTTTGTTTCTATTATAAAATTTTTCAAACAGGTAATTTTTCTCCTTCACTGATGTGCATTGATGAGGCAGCACTGATGGGCACTGATAGGCGGCACTGATGGGCACTGATAGGCAGCACTAAAGGGCACTGATAGGCAGTACTAATGAGGTGGCACGGATAGGCGGCACTGATAGGCAGCACTAATGAGGTGTCACGGATAGGCGGCACTAATATGCAGCACTGATAGGTGGCACTAATAGGTGACACTGATGATGGGTACTGATAGATGGCACTGACTGGCATCACTGCTGGGCACTGACTGGCGGCACTGACTGGCACAACCGCTGGGCACTGACTGGCGGCACTGGTGGGCAGCACTGGTGGGTGGCACTGGTGGGCAGCACTGGTGGGTGGGCACAGGTGGGTGGCACTGGTGGGCACAGGTGGGTGGGCACAGGTGGGTGGCACTGCTGGGCACAGGTAGGTGGCACTTCTGGGCACAGGTGTGTGACACTGCAGAGTGGCACAGGTGGGTGCACTGCTGGGCACAGGTGGGTGCACTGCTGGGCACAGGTGGGTGGAGCTAGTGGGCGCACTGCTGGGCACAGTTGGGCGGAACTTGTGGGTGGCACTGCTGGGCACCGATCATCAGGGCACTGATCATCAGTGCCCTGATGATCGGTGCCGATCCTCGCTCTGACAACTGCCGGTTCTCGGCAGTACTTTCCTCACGATCTGACAGCGTGAGGAAAGTGCAGCCGAGAACCGGCACTTGCATTTCCCTGTGATCAGCGTGTCATTGGACACCGCTGATCACGTGGTAAAAGGCCGGTATGATTGGCCTTTTACCACATCTCGTGATCAGCTGTGTCCGTAGGACACAGCGATCACAGAGATCGCCGGGTGCGCGCCCCCTGGGGCGCGCAGGAGAGCGCGTTCTGGGGGGACGTCATATGACGTCCACCCAGAACTGGCCGGCCGCAGTGAAGCCGTCATTCGGCTATCTGCGGTCGGCAACTAGTTAATATCATACATTTTTGCCTACAATTAAAGTAAAATCTTACACACATGTACAGTGTTCATTTTGGGAAATGCCTTCGCTAGATATCCCTCCCTCCTCCTGCAAACTCAAAAAATGAATTCCTCCTGCAACCACTGCTCACAGATAATTATTTTCTTCCTTATTCCACAAAAATCACTAATGCATTTCTCCTCCCCCCAAAGATGTATCATTCATCTACCCAGACCTTCTCTCTCTGCCTTCAAAAACACTGTCCCACCTGCTAGAGACCTGTTTGTGTAATGCATGACAAATTAATCCATGGATGGAAGATTGTCTAGCATAAAAGCTTATAGAAAGTCACAAAATGGCCATAAAATTAGTAAGTATAAAGCATGAGCGATGTTTGCAGAAGGAGTGGCTGTTTGGAAAAGAGAGTAAATCAAGATCCTGACAGAGTTGGCTAAAATGTGTTTGACAGATTCACAACATAAACAAATTGTTAATTTACTGCATACTATACATGTTCAAAATGCTAAACACAAGGATTTAATTATATATGCATCCAGTCTGTAAGTTAACATAATGATAAAAAAAATGTTATCCAAAGCACTTAACCACTTCAATACCTGCCACTTTTACCCATTTCCTGTCTAGGCCAAATTTCAGCTTTCAGCGCTTTCACAGTTTGAATGACAATTGTGCAGTCATGCAATGCTGTACCCAAACTAAATTTTATCATTTTGTTCACACAACTAGAGCTTTCTTTTGGTGGTATTTAATCACTCCTGGGTTTTTTATTTCTTGTTAAATAAACTAAAAAAGACCAAAAATTAAAAAAAAACAAGTCTTTCTTTGTTTATGTTATAAAATTTTGCAAATAAATAACTTCTTTATAAATTTAGGCCAAAATGTATACTGCTACATTTCTTTCAAGAAAATAACCCAGATTAGTGTGTATTATTTAGTCTGTAGGAAAGTTACAGAGTACACAAACTATGGTATATATCTGAAATTCGATCAAATAGGCAGTCTTCAGTTTTTAGTAAGAGGCTTGACAAGTTTTTTGAATTTGTAATGTTTTGTCATAATTTTTTGGAAAATAAAGAAATTAAAAAAATGCTTTTCACCATTTTTTTAACATACTGTCACCAGTGCAGTAAAGTATCATCATATAACTGGTGTGGTGGTGATCAGGAACACTGACTGGTGACAGTATGAAAAAAATGAATACTTTTTAAAATTTTTTTACATTTTTAACTTTTTTCTTTTTTCTTTACAATTTTTTTTAAAACACTGTGACCAGAGTAATATAATGTTACCATAGTAAGTAGAAGTGATTAGTATTTTTTTTATACGTTATGATAGGATAGGAGTGAATTTTGCTGCTATACAGTAGGCAAGCAATTAACTGAATGAAATTGATTAATGCCGTGTTTTTTTTGTTGTGTTTAGCTGTGAATGGCCACAGTTAATCACATGACACAGATGGGTACATTTATAAATGTATCATGTGATCACTGTGATCAACCACAGCTGGCAACACAATTGTATACCATGGATGGCATGAAAGGAAATCATCCATTGATTACTGGAATGGGTTGGTACACAGATTTGTCATCGACTGTGTCAGATGGACACAGCCAGTGACCAATCTCGCTGCAGCGCAGCCAGCAGGTGCATGCGAGGTGACGATCCAGGAGGACATCACATGGCGCTCACCCAGATAGATGAAAGTCCCTCTCGGCCATCATTCTGCTATTAACCAGGCGGCAACCGATTAAAGTAAAGATGTAACAAACCTGGGCAATTCAAACTGAGTATATGTTGAAAAAATGTACACTGGAGACCAGGGGAGGACTGACAACTCATGGGGCCCCCGGGCAATAGGGCATCATGGGGCCCCTGTGTCCTTGCCCAAATTCACAAAAGCCTATGAAATAGGTACCAGGGGCATCTCATGGGGCCCCCTACTGACCCCAGGCCCTCGGGCAGTGCCCGAGTTTCCAAATGGTCAGTCCGCCCCTGCTGGAGACCTCACATCAAAATGAGTAGATTCTTAGATAAACTGAGATTATATATAATTTTCTATTTTTACAGAGGCCCTCCCTTAGCTTTTGCCACAAGGCTGGAAGTGCACAATTGTCTAAAATGTCTTTGTATACAGTTTAGCATGGAGGGATGCCTATATAACTATGAACAAATAGTGTACGGGTTTCGACATATGGTTTTCACTGAAGGTAACCTCTGCTTATTTATTTTTTTCTAATATGCTGAGTTTAAATTATCCAGGAGTGTGACAAATCAATGTGAATATCAACCAAACCAAGAGTATGAGGCTCCCAATTTATATAACTTTAACTCTTGGGCTAGTAAGCTTGTCAGGGCATTGACATCTATGATGACTATGCTGGATAAATGAATGCGAGCAATAACATAACCAATTACTTGCATCTTTGTATATCCTAAATTCCAATGGTTGTCAGATGATGCTCTGAGAAAAAAGAAATGTAAATATACTAAGTAGGATGATAATAATGAGTGTTGATTTCATTTTATGAAAAGCACTTGAAAAGTGATACATAACTATTTAATATATATTTGTTAAATTGGCATACCAGTAAATACAATATTGTTAAGCTCAGGTAACTGGACAATGATATCATTTTATATAAAATAACTTTTATATTCTTCTTTTTAGTACTCTAGTGTTGAAATGATTAGTAGTATAAATTTAAAAACAATTGACAGTGGTTTTACAAATTAGTTTAATTAAGAATGCTTTCATATTTTTTATTCTGCAATATATTAAAATGCTGTGTTTGTTAAATATTTACACAAAGCAGTTATCACTTACCAGTTTTAAGTCATAACAGCAAAGACACATGCACAAATTGAACTGGTTAAATCATGTTAGATATCTTCAAACACCCCCTACAGTTTTAATATGTATTCACAAAAATCAATTTCTCTACATTATTAGTATCTAACTTGAAGGTTAACTATGTGCCAAATAGATTTATAAAGTAAATGATTATTAAATGTCAAATGAAGCACTTTTAATGGCCAGTTGATACAAAATGAACATATAATAATAGTTTCAATGATTCTAAATTAAATATGCATTATAGTAACTTATGCGAACATTCACTTTGAGAGATAATACATTAATATTACAAATGACATCACATTCATCAGCATATTTTTACCAGTCCTGGTGCTTAAAAATTAGAAAAACATAATTTCCTGAAATACTGTTTGGTGCTTGCTTTTATTTAGAAATACTTTGGTTAATAAGAATGTTGACTACTAGATGGTCTTCCTAGCTCATTTTATTTAGGTGTTCTAGGAAACTGAACAATTACTTTTTAGTTGCGTTTCTTAAAGTGGTTGTAAACCCTTACATATATCCAGTGAAGTGACTGGCCTCAGGTGATACATACAAATTAAAAAAGTCATCCTACATAAGTTGTACCTTTCTATCTGCAGTATTCTCTTCTCTACACCCATTCAAAGTGGTGAATTTATAAAGCTCTTCTGAGAGTCCAGAAAAAAAGGGGAAGAGATCTGAAGTTACACTCTGCAGAGCTCAGTGAGAGTTCTGAGAACTGATTGGAGGAAAGAGACAGCCCCTCTCCCATATAGTTCACAGGAACAGAGCTGTGGTTGTAGAGGCAGCAGACAGAAGTTACACTTAGTGCTCTTATTTGAGACAAGTACACATTATAGAGGGATATACTTTTTCATATTTTATGTCTGAGGTTTAGAGCCATTTGAAAATGAAAGTTACAAAGCACAATCAAATGGAACATCTTTTGCCATCCTTATTTTACACACAATATATTTCTCTTTTAGAACAGCTGGAGAATGTAGAGGAATACCTCATATGATTTTTTATTAACTTCTGTCGTTAGCTGCCACTTTTTCCCTCATTTTAAAATTCAGTGCTCAGGGCAATGAAGTGCACAATCCTTTGAAATGAAATATTGGTACTTTAGTTTTTCTGCCAATAACTTTCATGGCAGTTCTTACCATGGAAATTCTATTGATGAACACAAGCACAAAAAAATTTGCCTTCTACATTATTCTGACACTTAACCCACCGTTCCCTTCAGTCCAAAAAATGTAACCCAACTTAAAAATTATTACTTAACCTCTTTATAATACTTAAAGTGAAACTGAACTCAAAAAGTAAATATTTTCTTTGTTACAGGGAACATTTGGAAATTCGAATTGTGTCTAACAACTACCGTGAAAACTTTCTATTATGTCTTAAATGCCTCTTGAAAATTAGCAGTGTATATCCCGGTATGTGAAAGTCCCTAAGCACTTTTGTCTATACCTACAGTATGATATCTTGCTGCCTCTAAGTGCTAGTCTCATGAGATATGGAGGGAACTTGGTCGCTAATGTGCTATTTACTGTTTTTCTTGCTGGAGGTTCTCACATGAGTATTCTAAACCCTGACTCTAAAATGCCTGCCTCCACACAGAGTTGTAGTGCAAAATAAGGCATGGACAAGATCAGCTTTAGGGAGACCACAGGCAATACTGATGACTGGTAGATATGATATTTGTCTGGGTTTGGTTCCCAGGGAGCTTTTATTTTACAAAGAATTTTATTCTAGAACAGATAACAGCAGAGAATCAGTCGAAAACAGATACATTGATCCACTGGAATGAAACATACAAGGAATTCGATGAGTAATACAGAATATGTACTGATAAAAAGACATGAAAATAAACTGCGTACACAAGTGCCGTATATATAATAAAAAAAAACCACAATAAATTGCAAAAATGATAGACATTTAGAAGCCAATGACATAATAAACTCTAAGGAAAAATTG
Source organism: Staurois parvus (assembly GCF_062004578.1). Taxonomy (NCBI): domain Eukaryota; kingdom Metazoa; phylum Chordata; class Amphibia; order Anura; family Ranidae; genus Staurois; species Staurois parvus. The sequence goes on along the minus strand of NW_028317811.1, from coordinate 5,415,737 downwards.
CCACTATATCAGCATACAGAAGGTGAGAAAGACAGGAAATGGAGCCTCTCTGAATACAGATAGGTACTCCACACGCGGGGCTATCAACGGAGTCCAGCATATAGATGTAGTATTGCTGGTACGGCACTCAAAGCAGAAATCACAATCAGCACAAATAGCATAAAAACAGACTAGACAAAAGGAAAGAGAGGAAAAGAGAAAGGAGACAAACACACACAAAAAAAAACAAAAAAACAAAATAAAAAACAAAGAAAAGGGCTCCAGGGGGACTGCAGCAAAAAAAGAATAATAATAAACTGATATGTAAATTTTATATCAACAAAAGGGACTGGTCGAATCTCGACGGTTGAGCTATATCAAGCCAAGGACGCCATGTCTGCAGAAATTTAGTGTGGGTGTCTGACAGTATGTCTGTCAGCTTTTCGTTAACCATTATAAAGTTCATCCGGTTTTTAACAGCCTCGAAGCTGAGGAGGGGAGTCTTCCAAGCCCTCGCGATCGTCAGCTTGGTGGCCATGAATAGGTGCGATGCCAGCTGCCGTTCGGGATGAAGTAGGCCCACTATTGGTTTAAATAAAAGCGATTCATACGGGTTGTGCTTAATGTCTGTGTGAAACATAGTGCGGAGAAGGGCATAAACTTTGATCCACAGTCTGCAAATCTTGGGGCAAGTCCACCAAATATGTACCATAGTGCCCATTTGTTGACAACCCCGAAAGAAAGTCAGGGAATATGTGGGGATAAAACGAGCCAGACGAGCAGGCGTGTAATACCATCTATAAAGAACTTTATAGGCATTTTCTAGAATGATAACATTCCTAGAACATTTAGATAATGCTTGGGTCATGGTCCGCCAATCCTGCTGATCTAGAGTGCCCCCGAGTTCCGACTGCCAACGCTGACGATAAGAATGGACTGGAGGAGTTCTATGAGAAATAATGGAGGAGTAGACCAAGGGGGTCAACCTGTAGGGTACTGAATGTGTCTGTATTATTGTATTGATAAAGTGGTGGACTTGAAGGTAGCCAAAATGTTCCCGCAATGGGATATCGTAAGAAGAGCGCAGAGTTTCAAAGGTGAGTATCCGAGTGGGAGAGAGCATGGAATGTACATCATGGAAGCCATTTGCTTGCCACCAAGCAAACTGTCCAGGATTGTCGTGACCTGAGGAAAATAATGGGTTATGTAGCAACAGTAGTAACGGTAAATGGGCAGAAATGAGGCCAGCTGAATATTTAATAGAATACCAAAAATGAAGAGTTAGCATCAGCGTCGGACTAAGGGATGAAGGTCGATAAGTAGAAGGAAGCCACGGCAAAGAAGAGAGTGGTATCGGGTGGTCAAATCTATAGTAGCCCACAAGGGAAAATTATGAGATGCATGGAGATGGGCTAAGGGGGCAATATTGGCCACCAGATAGTAAGATTGAAGGTTTGGGACAGATAACCCACCCTCGGTCTTACAAGCAAATAAGATTTGTTTGCTAGTTTTGGGTCGAGATGAACTCCATATGAAAGACAGGAGTTTTTGCTGATGAATACGCAAGATATGTGAGGGAACAGGGACTGGTAAAACTCGAAACACGTACAACAATTTGTGAAGATAAGTCATGCGGACCGCATTGATTCTACCGAACCACGAAAGTGGATAGTGAGACCAGGAGGACAACATCTCTGTCAAGTCATGAAAAACAGCGGGGAAATTAGCCCGATAAAGTCCGTTGTAAGTTGGAGTGAGCTTGATTCCTAAATACGGCAAGGCTGAGAGCCATTGAAAAGGGAAATAATGTTTCAGAGTCTCCAAAAGTGATGGTGAAAGGGTAATTAACATAGCCTTGGATGTGGCTGTGTCAGGGATCCAAGTATGAAAAGAGGTGTGTGGACTGACACAGGGAATTGCAGGCTTCAGGAATGATGTAATAAGAATATAATTTATTAGCAACTACACGAGTATACAACGCACAGTACAAACAAAACCAAACCTTCAACTAATGTCAGTATGTTCAGGAACACAGACAGGCGTAGTCAGGCTGGAGAGGTAGAGTGGTCAGGCAGGCCAGGTCAGGAAATGCTCTTGTGAGATACCAATCCCAGCCATCCCTTGTGGACAACTGCACTCCTGGAACCACAGGAATTCTTTTGTTTTTCATTTCTTCAGCCTCCTGTACTTCCTGGCCGGTAAATATGACATTCCTGGGAGGGGTAACCATATACAGTAGGCTATGTAGGCTAGGCTTGCTTGGCTTACTGGAACGGGGTCTACTATACATAGCACTACACTAAGCTATATTTCCTGACCACTCTAATAGAGGCTACAATTACAGTACATTGGTTTTGATACAATTGGTTGATTTGTGTGATACACAAGATACAATGTTCAGTATATATTCAGTGTAAAAAGTGAAAAAGTCTCATGTGATATCACCATACTCAGGTGAATAAGCGTGCCCATGCTGTGTGTAAGAAATATCTTATTAAATTGACAACAATTTTCATTTTCTTTCTGCATTTGCCAAAAACTTGTGGCAAACCAATGAAGTTTTTAAAAGACACACCATGCCTTTAAAAAATACATTGAGGTGTTTGCTTTTCAAAATGTTGTCATTTTCCAGTGTCCTGGTACTCTAGAGACTCCATAAATGTGATTGTTATTCAGGAAATTAGATGTGTAATTTATGCCCGTAGAACATCTGAAGGTGCTTCTTGGATTTTGTGCCCCTCTATGTGGCTACGCTGTGTAAAAGTCTCACTTATGGGGTATCGACATACTTGGAAGGAGTAGCAGAAAGTGTTTTGTGTTGTAATTCTAAGTATGCCTATGATATCTGTTAGAAATATTATAATTGAGTACTTTACATTTTTAATTTCTTTCCTGGATTTTTAAAAACTTGAACGCATCAAAAATGACTCACTATGTCTTTCAGAAAATACCTTGGAGTCATTTTGTGGGTGTTTCTGCTATCCTGATGCTCCAGGGCCACCAAAAATGTGATAGGTACTCGGGAAATTAAATGCCTAATTTATGCTCCTTGAAAGCCCAAAGGTGTCCTCTATGCATCTAGTGTCACACGATCTTCATATACTCAGGAGACATAGCAAAATGTGTTTCAGGGTGTAATTATAAGTATGTCTATGCTGTGTTTGAGAAAAACCTTGTTAAAATAACAACTTTGTGAAAAAAACTAAGTTTATTCAATTTCTTAATTTTCTCAAAAAACTGTGACAACAAAATTCCAACTTTAAAAAACTCATCATGCCTCTTATTAAATACCTTGGACTGTTTATTTACAAAAAGGGGTAATTTGGGGAGTATTTGTACTGTCCTGGCATGTTAGGATGTCAGGAAATGACATAGGAAGTCAGTACTGCTCAATTTTCAAATATACTGAACATACTATAGTTTATAGACTCTATAACTTTCCCATAGAAAGTAAAATAATATACACTGATTTGCACTGTCATTGCCAAAGAAATGTGTCAGAATACCTTTGGCCAAAATTTATGACTAAATATTATTTATTTGCAACACTTTATAACAGAAAATAAGAAAAACATGTTTTTTTTCAAACATTTTCAGCATTTGTTCATTTATATAGCAAAAAATAAAAAATCCAGTAGTGATTAAATACCTCTCAAAGAAAGCTCTATGTGTCTTGAAAAAATATAAAAATTTAATTTGGGTACAGTGTTGCATGAGTAATTGTCATTCAAAATGTGGGAGCACTGAAAAATAAAAATTGGCCTTGGCAGGAAAGGGGTCGAAGTGTCCGGTTTTCAGGTGGCTAAATCCCTACTTATCTTTTGTTGCTAAATAAAGAGCTATATTGGGCTGGGATTGGTGCAAAAACACCCAATTAGTTATAGGCACAATTGGTTATTGGTCCTGAAACTAATTATTGGAAATATTTATTAAAAAAAGTACCCCCCCAACTCTTTTGTATAATCACCACTCTCCACACCCCCTCCCCACATTAATTGTTGGAATCACCTCTCTTATTTGCCTCTCTTTATAATGAATACCAACAACAGAGGTGCATTAGGTTGCATCAACAGTACCAACCAAACATGCACCATCTACATGACATTGTCTACATACAGTATAGAGCTGGGACTGCATGCACTGATTTTGAGACAATCTAGCATGTGTAAAGCATATCTTCCTGATGCACATTGAGCAGAAATGGTTCACCATGGTCAGAATAATGATGTAAAACTGAAGTTTGAGCACTTGCAGAAAGAAAGACTAGAAGAGATCAGTAGTACTGAGATGCAAAATTGGGTGAAAACACTATGAAAAATGATCCCTAGAATTAATTAATGACACAGTACTTCAGCAAACTAAGTGTCATTCAGTTGGGTTTAGATCTACTTTAAGTTTCATAGTAGCCACTTGTATCTCACAATTTACCTTGCCGTATTTATTCTTTCCTTTGCCCACATTGCCCATGAAATTTTGTCATGGAGGAACAAAAAAAAGCGTGTGTTCCAAAAGCCCTAAATTAAAAAAAATATTTGTTGTGAAATAAATATTTCCTGCTTTACTAAATGATGGATCAATAAGGCACTCTTCAATAATACTATGTGGTGTAATTTGCTAAAATTGTCAGTCTGCCAGCTTAGTCAGTCAGGATCTATAAAAAGAAGATGATATTGTTATCTTTTGTCACATGCCGAGGCTGCTATGCATGCTTTACATTTTTATATACAGTATGTACAGTATACTGTACATTGTACAGTTTTTGTTTAGCATGAGTGTTGACCCATATTATATTGAAAGTAAAAACTTTAAACAAACTGTAATACAAAATAAAATATTATTGTATAAAACACAAAAGCATAGTTTATTTCCAATTAACTCTACTTTAGTAGACATAGAAGATGCAAGTTGATACAGCTTTATTTCAAGTTTCCTGCTGCTCTGCTTATAGCTTTTAGATTACCATCTGTTTCTGCTTCCTCATTATAAGCCATTTAATGAGAGAGGTTATAAAGAACAGGATATTGAGTAAGATAGAGGCTTTGTTCATCCTGTTCAATCAGCGACTTTTAATTGTCTTTTTTGTTTAAAGATCATGGTGTAAATATATGTAGGAGTGTTAAGGTTTATCACTTTATAAATCAGTTTTATGAATTGAAGATTGTGTGTGAACCAAATGCCATGACATCACAAATAGCATTATTTAACTTTTCTACTTTATCTCAGTTTTCTGGAATCGCTAGGAGTACTCTGTTGGCTTCCAGATGTGTTTTGACTTTGAAAATATTGTAGCATGCAGCCACTGCCTTCTTAAATAAATTTTATCAAAAATATTGTGGCTGCCATTGTTGTCCAATTTCTGAAAATGTTAGCTACTGGGCTGTGACTGGACACAATGGAGGGGATTTACTAAAACTGGAGCATGCAAAATCTGGTGCAGTTCTGTATAGAAACCAATCAACTTCCAGTTTTTATTGGCAAAGCTTAATTGAACAGGCTGAAGTAAGAAGCTGATTGGCTACTATGCAGAGCTGTACCAGATTCTGAGTGCACCTGTTTTAGTAAATTTCCCCCAGTAATTCTACATTACTGACCTGGAACTAGCATGTATGAAAATCACAGAAAATGCAATTAAGGGAATTCAATAAAATTATATCAGCTGCAAATACCAAAGAAGTTCCTTGGAAACAAATTACAGATAACCTAGTAGCACATCTCAAAACATCATATTAAAAAGGAATGACTGCCTAAACTGGCAGCCAAAAAAATTAAGGGATTTAATGGTGCCCTCCCCCTGAAGAAAATACAAATATGCATCAATAAATCCAGAATACTTATTTACAACAAATCAACTCAGCATTAAACAGGTAAATACAAAAAATTTAAAATCAAGGCACATCAAATATATGAACAAAACCCCTTCACCCCATCCACAGTATGTGTATACAAGCATATAAGGTACATTCAACTTCTCCAGAGAGGACTACATAGATACCACACACTGAATTTATGCAGAAATTGTAGTTGTAGACTGTGGAGGGGCTACAGTTTTTCAACGCATTTTGCAGGTATGATTCCTCCGGAGAGAAGTGTCCAAAATTTCATCATTGGGTGTGGGTGACAGCTATTGCCAGGGAGCAGTGAATAGAGGGAGCACACACAAAGAAAAAAGAAAGCCAAATACCTCAACTACCCCTAAAGATAGACCTGATGATTCATCACATACAAATATGGATTTCAAGGCAAGAAAAAGAGGGTGGTATTCCAACAGTTTTTATTAAAATTTCCCTGGCACATATAGCCAGAGTATGTCAGCCTCCAAAGCACATGTCATTAAGACAGTGCCAGTTCACCTGGAACCCAGAAGTGCGGTATTTGATATAGTGAGCAGAAGCTGAATTCTGGTACTTCATTGGTTGATTGTTACTGCAGTTTTTATATGTGAATACTCTGTTTACACTGAGAAATGTAAGTATTTTAATAAGTGGCTTAATTAAAGTTTTTAAAAATGGTGAAACACCACGAGTGTTTGCTTCTATGTTTTTGATGCTATGAGGCTTGGAGGACAACTGTAAAATCTGGCTGAGGAGTGAGAAGTTTATTTAAAGGGAACTCATTCTATTTTTGACCTTACATTTTATGGGGGTCAGATATAACTGGTGACGGTGGAGCACAGGCGTTGGAAGAGTGATATAATTTTTACATTAAGCAAGAAATATGTTTATGATGGAATAAGCATATTAGGCACTAAGTGGAGAACTTGTATTGTGAAGGAGTACAAAGGAGGAGATATTAAGGACTTTCACATTTTGGACTTTTGTATGTATGTACATAAGTTTCTTTTGAGTAGGGGTGATATTGATGTAACAATATTTAAAGTGCTGCACCATTTTTATATTGTTCATTAGAAAAATATCATAGTTTTGATTACAGTGCCCTTTTAATTTATTAATACAGCACTTAAAGCTGTCTTTTGGGTATGATCTAGCTTGTTATGTGAGCAGACATATCTTAACACAGCACCACCAGACCCTTAAATATACTGCCTTGTCCTGTTCGAGCAGATGGCAACCTTCCAATCCTACCTATGCTCTTTTTTGCAAGTGGGTAGAAGTCCCAACACTCCATATTTGGTATTTACTGCACCAAGATCTTCAGAAAATATGTGACAGAATGGCTTCCATAGAAAAACATATTGAAGAATTGAAAGATAAAAGGACAACCCCTGCCCAACAATTGCCATAGCCTAAGGACTAAAATGCAAGCTTTCAAGGAAGAAATGGCCTTAAGTAGTCAGCCTTCCAGAGAATGTAGAGAGCAACAACCCACAGAAATATCTGCAATTTTGGCTCCTTGGTGAGTTTGGTAAGCCCAATCTCTCACAAAGCTTCACTATTGAGAGCCTGTAACAGCAAAAAAGTGCCCTCGCTGAAGAAAAAGTCCATTACAACAGTGGCAAAGCAGATTGACACACAGAGGAAGCAGGTTCATTAGGAGAATGCAGTGCACACAGAAGCAAGAATATAGGGAGATACTGAGAGGACAAAGGGGTGAGGATGACAACATAACAAAAACACTAAACAGTAAAGTAGATTCTACTGGATGACTATTCCTCCACATGTTTTAGACAGCACAGTTTACCTTTTCCTGAAACAGAAAGGTAAAATTTTCTGGTGAGAGACATTTAATTTTTAGGTGGAGACATGAATTCACTCAAATGGACTAAAGTGAATAGTTTCTTGTTGAAGGTTCAATGAATACAGGAGGGATTACTTCTAGAATTTATACAAAACTCGCAATCCAAATTTAATAACCAATGGCAGACATGGATTCAACATTCAAACTTTTAGACATAAATCCAGCTTTCTCTTTTGGAAACTTTAGGTAAACATCAATGCCATCTGCACCTGTAGGCATCCTTAAAGTTGTAGTTATTATTTTGTGCAGATTACCTTTTACCCTTATCTCCTTCGTGTCCTCATTGAACTAAATAACCTATTCTTGATAGTGTGCAGGAATCCTCTTTTTTCCCTGTCAGTGCACCTTCGCATTGCTTTGTTGATGTGACGTGCGTCTGACATCATTGGCGCGACTGCATTTTGGGTGGATGTACGCCGTGCCATCATGGCCCACACGTGGCTGGCTTTGTTTGGCATGGCAAGAGCATTTGGTTGCAGGGATTGGTGACAGACCTCAGGTATGGACTGTTAGATCTCCTAGTGTTAGGTTTCATACATATGTTTTTGGCTGGTACAAGTGGGATAGAATATCGGCTCCTAATGCAATTGATTGTGAATAATTGAATGATTGATTGTGAACATACTGTCTATTTTTCCTATATATAGTAGTACTGCTTTCCCTTATCCAGAAGTTAAGGTCCTGAGGAAGCCAAATGTACAGGTGAAATGCGTTGACCGTTCTCTTACCTTTTACTATACTTTTGGAACCAGTGTTCTATGTGATATATGTCAAAAGCAAGGGATTAACTATGTACTTATTTTTTATTCCCCCTTGTTGTTTTTGGGTGGTTATGCATGTACTGTCTGTTTTATATATTGCTTTATGACTATTTATGCATGTGCTGTCTGGTTTTGTTTTTTTGGGGGGGGGGGGTTCATTGTTTGTTGCAAAGGTTTGTCCACTTACATACCCTTTACTGTATATGGAAAGATTTTCCTTTAAATCTTGTTCCCTTTTTATACTGAAAACCTAATAAAAACTCTTTTGAACAAGGATTATTTTGATTTGAACACATAAAGCTTTTGGCTGACTCTTTTAGTGCAACACCTGCGACTAATCTTGCACTAGAGAAACTTCATCCTGTGATAAAGAAAGATTTGGAGACTTATTCATAATTTTATTTACACTATTAATTTTGTGGTGAAAGTTTGTACAATATATTTGTTATTAATATTTAGTGATTTAGCATTCGCTATGCACTTTTTACTAGTAATGTGGTGTGTTGATATACTTATACAAAAATGAACTACATCTATTATTTATATGTTAAACATTTGTCTCAGGTAGGCTTGTAACATTTCAGTGTCACAGCTAGCACAAATATTTGAGTGGTTTTTTTTTGTAGTGAATTGCTCATGTAGTGCAGAAAATTTCATAAAATTGGTTATTTTATACCCATTAAAGTAATATCTTATTTTATTATTGGAATGTCCTAATCAAAATATGCCATGCCTTTCTAATCAATAAATCACAACCATAGTGATCTACTACTTGCCAATTACATCAAAAGTTGTATCACTTTTACAAGTGCATCAAGCATGACACCAATCAATCAGGAATTAAAGTAAGACTTAATTTTTTTTCATGAAGAGATCAGTATTATTTAAAAAAAAAAAGAAGGTTTGATGCAATTAAGCTCAATCTGGAGCTTTGCCCACATTAATTTCTTTGCACTCCTGAATATTGGCATTATTTTTGTTGAATGATTACTAGAATCATTTAACCTACTTCCTTTTATCCAGGATAAACCAGGTAAAAAAAGTTAAATTTATATCTCTATATATTTTTTTAAGTGTGGGTGTGTGTGTGTAGGGAGGGGGAGTAGAAGTACTTGACAAAAATATAAAGTTCTGACCTATATTAAATATACTGTGTTAGTCCCAAGCACTCCAGATATGCTAAATGACATTTGTACTTATTTTGAGCAAGGTGAAACACAATGGAAAGTATTTTCCAAGTGGTAGAGGCTAGTCACCGAGAAATGGTTAAAGTGAACGTTTGATTGTAGGCATGGATTTTAGTCAAAAATGTTTTTTACATTTTTTTATATTTTTTTCCAGCACAATGTATCAAGGCGCAGTACATGGATGTGTTATCAGCATTATTTTGGCATAATAGTATTCTTTCTTTGTAAATGTTTTAGGGATCAGGCAAATCTAAGTGGTTAAATCAACAATGAATGGGTATAATGGACTTAGAATGAAGGTTAACTTACTGCTAACTTCAAGCTAAGAGGTACACTTCAAGGGATTTATGTTATGGTTATAATTTAAGAGAATAATCAAGATAAGGGTTAGTATTTTAAGTGTGATCATTATTGATTTTATTGTGATAAATCACAGTTTTACAGACAATTGTGGCTATAGATTAAGTCTTTGGTATTATTTTACCTCACAAAACATTCATATTATAATCACAACTTGTGAAATCTTGTCACAAAACATTTATCAAATTATCATTGTTTTTGCAATTATGTCAAGAAATGTCAACAATATTACAAAATAAAAATGTTATTTTCCTTTCATCTAATCAACATTCAACTGAAATACAATTTTGCTGTAAATTTACAAACTTGACTAATCTTGAAAATATGTTGTTTTTAATGCTATATTAGTCACAATGTCTATAAAATACTTTGTAGACGTATATTTTAAGTCTTCATAATGACACAGCATTCGTTAACACTGTTCTAAAAACAGGTTCATGTAACATATTTTTAATCCGTGACTCACTGCCGGGGCTTTATGTCATTGGCAAGTTTAACAATTTAGAATCTTTTTCCTTCATTCACACATAATGTGATAAAAAATAATTTATCTAAATTTTTTTATATTCACACTTTTGTAACACAAAATTCCAGAATTACTCAGTTTTAATTTTCACACTTTGAACACCAGCTGAAATGTTTGAAATGACAGTATGTTCATCTTCTATGTTATGTGAAAACAATAAACCAGTGTTTTTTGAGCATGTTCTTCACTGGTTACTTTCAAAATTCCAGTTAATGGTTTCCAGTGCAGATTAGCATGTGAAATAATCCTGGTGTAATAGTCATGATGGCTCAGTAGCTTGTTTCTCTTTTTTGATAATCAAGGCTTTGACTATCTCATCTCCTGAAAATTGCAATGAAATCTGTGTACTGATGTATTTAAATTGATGAATTAAAGGAATACAGCATGTTCACTTTGCAAGCAAATTTTCATTTAGCTGGTAGAATTAGGTGAAGCTGTGCTAACATCAATCATTCAATCACATAAAAGCAAAAGTCCTCTTTTTTAATTATTCTTGCACATAATTGGATAGTCTTTCTAAGCTGAATTTTAACCACACTCACTAAGCTAACTAAGTGAAAACTCTCCAAAGTAAACATGCTCTACTCCTTTAGTAATCAACCCCACTGTGTTCGGTACATTTAGATTTTTAGTGGCAGCCCTCAAATAAGAATAGCCCAACATGCACTCCTTGCCAACCCTCTACTAATACATGTACAGTATTTACACTATGATTTGTATATTTGTATATTGAATATTTGTTCATATAGCATCAACACACTGAGTATTGATTTACATGTTCTGAGGGCTATTCAATTTAGTGACTACTCTGAAGAAATGTGGACTCAGGAACCAATATCCAGGCAAACCTTGTTAGGAACTTTTCACTCTTAATCCTGTTTTTTTCTGTTGTTTGCTGTTTATTTTGTAATATCTTTTTTTGCGTAAATACACTGCTTCAAAAAATTAAAGAAACACTTTTTAATCAGTGTATAGCATCAAGTCATTCAGTTTCAGCTGCTTTGGTGTTAATCAAATTAACAACAGGTGCACTAGATGGGAAACAATCAGATGACCCCCAAAACAGGAATGATTTTACAGGTGGAGGCCACTGACATTTTTTCTCTACTCATCTTTTCTGACTGATTTTCACTAGTTTTGCATTTGGCTAGGGTCAGTGTCACTACTGGTAGCATGAGGCAATACCTAGACCCTACAGAGGTTGCACAGGCAGTCCAGCTCTTCCAGGATGGCACATCAATATGTGCCATTGCCAGAAGGTTTGCTGTGTCTCCTAGCATAGTCTCAAGAGCATGGAGAAGATTCCAGGAGACAGGCAGTTACTCTGGGAGAGATGGACAGGGCTGCAGAAGGTCCTTAACCCAGCAGCAAGACCGGGAATGTGCTCCTTTGTGCAAAGAGGAACAGGATGAGCACTGCAAGAGCCCTACAAAATGTCCTCCAGTAGGCTACTGGTGTGAAAGTCTCTGACCAAAAAATCAGAAACAGACTTCATGAGGGTGGCCTGAGGGCCCGACGTCCTCTACTTGGCCCTTTGCTCACTGCCTGTCACCCTAGAGCTCAATTGACATTTGCCATTGAACACCAGAATTGGCAGGTCCACCACTGGCACCCTGTGCTTTTCACAGATGAGAGCAGGTTCACCCTGAGTACATGTGACAGATGTGAAAGGGTCTGGAGAAGCCATGGAGAATGTTATGCTGCCTGTAACATCAGTCAGCATGACCGTTTTGGTGGTGGGTCAGTGATGGTCTGGGGAGGCATATCCATCGGAGGGACGCACAGAACTCTACAGGCTAGACAATAGCACCCTGACTGCCGTTAGGTATCAGGAAGAAATCCTTGGACCTATTGTCAGACCCTATGCTGGTGCAGTGGGTCCTGGGTTCCTCCTGGTGCACGACAATGACTGGCCTCATGTGGAGAGAGTATGCAGGCAGTTTCTGAAGGATGAAGGAATTGATACCATTGAATGCCCCCCACGCTCACCTGACCTAAATCCAGTATGGGATATCATGTTTCGGTCCATCCTACGCCGCCAGGTTGCACTTTAGACTGTCCAGGAGCTCAGTAAAGCCCTATTTCAGATCTGGGTGAAAATACCCCAGTACACCTCTCATTAGGAGCATGCCTCGACATTGTCAGGCATGCATACAAGCACATGGGGGCCATACAAACTACTGAGTACCATTTTGAGTTGCTGCAATGAAATTTAGGCAAAATGGACTAGCCTGCTGCATCATTTTTTCGCTTTGATTTTTGGGGTGTCTTTGATATCAGTCCTCTGTAGGTTGATAATTTTCATTTCCATCAAATGATAGGGCATCCATACGTTCCTAACACAATAGCCAGTCCATATCAGTATAGATATCTAGTATGATATTTTTCCCCATTGAGATCTGATGTACAGTATTTTCAAAGTGTTCCTTTAATTTTTTTGAGCAGTGTATTTTTTTGCACTGATATCTAAAAATCATTAAATGGATCTCTAAATTAACCCTTGCCTCTGTGAGGGCTACCATAATATAAACGCTGTAACTGTCCTGTCTGGCATGGTATACATTTCTTAAGCACTTCAAGACAGGACACTTTCACCCCCTTCCTGCCCAGGCCATTTTTCAGTTTTCAGTGCTGTCACATTTTGCACAGATGGAGTTTTTTTTTTTGCACAGATGGAGTTTTCTTTTGATGGTATTTAATCAATGCTGTCTTTTTATTATTTTTTGCTATATAAATTAACATTTTGAAAAAAAATATTTCTTTGTTTCTGTTATAACATTTTGCAAATAAATAATCTTTCTTCAAAAATGTAGGCAATAATAAATTCTGCTATATTTCTTTGGTAAAAATAATGCACATTGGTGCATATTATTTAGTCTGTGTGAAAGTTATGGAGTCTACAGACTATGAGAAAGTAGACATTTGTGGTATTTAATAATAGGCATAGGGAGTTTTTTGAAGTAGCAATTTTTTGCCCTACTTTTTTGGAAAATGTTTAACAATTTCATGTTTTAACATGTTTAAGTTGTCATTTTAATAAGTTATTTTTCACGCACAACTTTGGCATACTCACAATTACACTCCAAATCACTTTCTGTTTAAAAACGTCTGGCACCGCTCAAGGCTGGTTGTAAATTATAATCACCCTGTCAACAGAGAAGAGAGAAGGGAGCAGTGCCCCAAGTCGCTCCAGAGACTTAGTGATGTGTGAGAGGTTGAATGCTGCTCAAAACCGATCCCCAGATGTTAGGGAAAGACACTGTATACTTTCTGTGACCAGAAGGTGCTGTGACCAAGCCCGCTATGGACGGGGTGAAACACACCAGAGGCCAGGCTATCCACTATACTGCGTCTTTGTCTGACTTCTGAGGATTCGTTTTGAGTGGTGTTCACCCCCTCACACAACAAATCACTTTCTGCTACTCCTCCCAAGTATGGTGATACTACATGTGTGAGACTTTCCACAGCCTAGCCACATAGAGGGGCCCAAAATCCAGGAAGTACTTTCAGGTGTTCTAGGGGGACAAATTATAGATCTAATTTCCTGACTGCCTAGCACATTTTTGGAGGCTCCAGAGCACCAAGAGAGTGAAAACACTCACAAAATTACATTTTGAAAAGCAAACACCACAAGGTATTTTTTAAGAGACATAGTCAGTCTTTTGATGACTTCAATGTGTTGCCACAAGTTTTTGGAAAATGCAGAAAGAAAATAAAATTATTTTTTGTTACACAAAGTTGTCAATTTAATAAGATATTTCTCACACACAGCATAAGCATACTTAGAATTACATCCCAAAACACATTCTGCTACTCATTCCAAGTGTGGTGATACCACATATGTAAGTCATGTTCCACAGCCTAAATAGAGGGGCCCAAGGAGCACCTTTGGACTTTCAAGGAGCATAATTTATGCATAAATTATGCATCTAATTTCCTGACTACCTATCACATTTTTGGAGGCCCAGATCACCAGGACAGTGGAAGCTCTCACAAAAGGATCACATTTTGGGGAGTAAACACACCCAAGGTATTTTTAGGTAAGAGGCATGGTGAGTCTTTAAAAGACTTAATTTTTTGCCACACATTTTGGAAAATGTGTAAAGAAAATGTAAATAATTTTTTACATAAAGTTCTCACTCTAATAAGATATTTCTTACACACAGCATAGGCATACTTAGAAGTACAACCCAAAACACATTCTACTACTCCCAGTTATGGTGAAGCTTTTTCACTGTCTGCACTGATTATGTGCCAGACACTGTATTTTGTGTATCTCACATGGCAACCAATTGCCAAAGGATTGGTCCAGGCAGTAGACAGAATCATGGTCAATAAACAGGCCAGGGTTAGTACAGGTGGCAGGCAGAGGCAACACTGCACTGATGTTGCAGTGATCAGGAACATTGTTGCTCGCTGTATTGGTTGGGTGACAGTGGGACCTGTGTAGCAGCAATCAGGAAAATTGTTGCTGATTTACACTGGTCTGTTGACACTGGGACTGGTGTGGTGAAAATCAGGAACACCGTGGCTGGCTTACACTGGTGTTGTGACAATGCAACTGGTGTGATGGTGATAAGGAGCACTGTTTCTGGTATACAGTGGTCTAGTTACACTGGGACTGGTGTGGCAGTGATCTGGAAAAATTTCCCTCAGTTTGAAGCATTTGTGTTAGTTCATGAAATTTTGTACACACTGAAGTTCAATCAACAATTACACATCTACTGATGGTTACCTTATTTGTGTCTTGGTGTAGAATTCTGTATCCCTTTTTAGACTCACTGTACCCCACAAGTTCACCTTTCTTTTGAGCGAGCATCCCATTTTGTGCGTTTTTCTTTTGTGATGTGCACATAGAATTTGCTTCCAGAAATTTTTAGATGGTTCAAATTCGGGGCTTTTCAATTCCACAGTTCATATATAAATTTTCCTGGTAGTCAATTTTGGAGATAGCATGCTGTCATAATTGACTTCCCCCATTATTTTGTTGGGATATCTGTATCAAACAGCATGGTTCTTTCACTCTCAAATAGAGTACGGTTCATTCTTTCTGCAACCCCATTTTGTTCTGGGTCGTATGGTACAGTCGTTTGAAATACTATGCAATGCTTTCTGAGAATCGCCTGTGTGTTATCACCTGTATATCCAGTTGGCGAGCACCCTATAGCAGCTTTTACTTTCAAAATCAGCAGGGGATCAAATACTTATTTCCTTCACTGTATATATATATATATATATATACAGTCATGGCCGAAATTGTTGGCACCCTTGATATTTCTCCAGGAAATCATGTATTTCTCACGAAACGTATTGCATTAACACATGTTTTGCTATACACATGTTTATTCCCTTTGTGTGTATTGGGACAAAACAAAAAAAGGGAGGAAAGAAAGCAAATTCGACATAATGTCACACAAACCTCCAAAAATGGGCTGGACAAAAGTATTGGCACCCTTTCACAACTGCGGATAAATAAGAATGTTACAAGCATGTGATGCTCCTGTAAACTCACCTGGGGCAAGTAACAGGTGTGGGCAATATAGAAATCACACCTGAAAGCAGATAAAAAGGAGAGACGTTCACTTAACCTTTGCATTGTGTGTCTGTCTGTGCCACACTAAGCATGGACAACAGAAAGAGGAGACGAGAACTGTCTGAGGACCTGAGAACCAAAATTGTGGCAAAATATCAACAATCTCAAGGTTACAAGTCTATCTCCAGAGAACTAGATTTGCCTTTGTCCACAGTGCGCAACATTATCAAGAAGTTTGCAACCCATGGCACTGTAGCTAATCTCCCTGGTCGTGGACGGATGAGGAAAATTGATGAAAGATTGCAACGCAGAATAGTCCGGATGGTGGATAAGCAGCCCCAAACATGTTCCAAAGACATTCAAGCTGTCCTGCAGGCTCAGGGAGCATCAGTGTCAGCGCGAACTATCCGTCGACATTTAAATGAAATGAAACGCTATGGCAGGAGACCCAGGAGGACCCCACTGCTGACACAGAGACATAAAAAAGCAAGACTACAGTTTGCCAAAATGTACTTGAGTAAGCCAAAAGCCTTCTGGGAAAACGTCTTGTGGACAGATGAGACCAAGATAGAGCTTTTCGGTAAAGCACATCATTCTACTGTTTACCGAAAACGGAATGAGGCCTACAAAGAACAAAACACAGTACCTACGGTAAAATATGGTGGAGGTTCAATGATGTTTTGGGGTTGTTTTGCTGCCTCTGGCACTGGGTGCCTTGACTGTGTGCAAGGCATCATGAAATCTGAGGATTACCAAAGGATTTTGGGTCGCACTGTAGGGCCCAGTGTCAGAAAGCTGGGTTTGCGTCCAAGATCCTGGGTCTTCCAGCAGGACAATGACCCCAAACATACGTCAAAAAGCACTCAGAAATGGATGGCAAAGAAGCGCTGGAGAGTTCTGAAGTGGCCAGCAATGAGCCCAGATCTAAATCCCATTGAACACCTGTGGAGAGATCTTAAAATTGCTGTTGGGAAAAGGTGTCCTTCCAATAAGAGAGACCTGGAGCTGTTTGCAAAGGAAGAGTGGTCCAAAATTCCGGGTGAGAGGTGTCAGAAGCTTATTGATGGTTATAGGAAGCGACTGATTTCAGTTATGTTTTCCAAAGGGTGTGCAACCAAATATTAAGTTAAGGGTGCCAATACTTTTGTCCAGCCCATTTTTGGGGTTTTGTGTGACATTATGTCATATTTGCTTTTCTGCCTCTGTTTTATATTTGTTCCAATACATACAAAGGGAATAAACATGTGTATAGCAAAACATGTGTTAATGCAATACCTTTTTTGTGTGAAATACTTGATTTTCAGGAAAAATATCAAGGGTGCCAACAATTTCGGCCATGACTGTATATGATTCTGCACTTGGATGGGTGCATGTTCCCCTGGCACACCGCTTCTGCTGTGATTTGTCACAGCAGAAGCAGATCAGTGGGTGCCAGTCAATGGATGACTGCTGGTCATCTGGATCAGCACTTGCTGATCAATGAGGAAAGAGACAGAACATAGCTCTTCCTATGTAAACAAGGCAGAGCTGTGTCCTGTCAGCAGTGATGTGTTGGATTGTGTTTCCCTGCAGAGCAGGGAATAAAATCCAGCACATTCCAGTTAAAACACCACATAATACACATATAAACACTGGCTAGGCACACATTTAACCCTTTTATCGCCTCAGACGTTTATGCCCTTTCCAGCCAGTGTTATTAATGCAGTGACAGTGTATATTTTTAGCAATGATCACTGTATTAGTGTCACTGGTTCCCACAAAGTGTCAGTGTCAGATTGTCTAATGCAATATCGCTGTCCCTCTATAAGTAACTAATCTCCACCATCACTAGTATAAAAATAAATCTGTAATTTTAGCCTTTGCAAGTAAGATATCCCCTTTTGTAATGACACAATTGTCATCTTGGAAAGTCACTGCATTGCCTTGTTTTGTGAGCTACTTCACTGACAAAAATTTCAACAGTAGGGACATTTTTCACAGGTATCTTTCTGGTGACACTCTGGAAAATAGTACTGTAAAGAAAATCATCCCCTCTTCTTTCTGATTCCATTATTTGCCCATCAGCTGCAGTGGTTTTTTCTGTTTTACAGAAAATAAAGAAATAAAGGCAAATAAAGAAATTCCGTAATTCGTCACGTGAGTTAACACAACATGCCTGCAAAGATGAGGTGCAACTTTTGGATTGAAAAACATATTCATTATCTGAAGAAAAAACACTTTTTTCACACTTTTGTCCCTTCGTAGTTTAATTTGTTTTTGCATTCTAGCTTTCCAGATTCTGCCGTCAATTTACACAGCGCTTTACATATATATTGTACATTCACATCAGTCCCTAACCCTCAAGGGGTGTACAATCTAAGGTCGTAACTCACAGTCATACATACATATACTAGGGACAATTTAGACAGGAGCCAAATAACCTACCAGCATGTCTTTAGAGTGTGGGAGGAAACCGGAGTAACCGAAGGAAACCCACGCAGACACAGGGAGAACATGCAAACTCCAGGCAGGTGGATGGCCTTGTTTTTTGCATGCAAAGCATTTTTGTTTCTTGTTGCATGTTACTGTTTGTATTCCTATTTTTTGTCTTTAAAGCAGGCTCTGCAATAGAAGCACTAATTAATGCATTAATGCTTTCTTTTTTACACTTATATTCATCCACAAGCTTTCCCTTAACATATTCCAATGTCAGTTCTTCATGCCAATGTGCATCAAGTGCTATGACAAGTACTTCATAACTTTCCGGTAAACCACTTAGTAGTGCTGCGACATGAAAATCTTTTATTTCTTCTCCTATACCTCTTAGGCGTTCAACCTTTTCCAAGGTGTGCCTTATGTAATCCTGCATATCCTGGCCTTTCATCAGCTTAGTATAGCTTTCTAATCAGATACAGTTTATTGCTGAGGTTGGCTCTTCATGCACCTTTTGTAATCCTTCCCACGTTACACACTTACATATTTGTATGATTTGGTCATTTTCTATGCTCATCTGAAAGGTGTTCTTAATGTATACATTTTCACATACCTTCTCTTATTAGCAGAATTTTCATCTTGAATTTCCAAGACTGGTTGTTCTGGTTTGTCTGATTTGTTGTAGCTGGCTAAGACTGGGTGTCTGGGTGGGCATATGGGGCCATAACATGTTGATTCTGTATATCGCTCTAGAGAACAGACAGTGCACAGTCCACATGTTTTTATCAGCTGCTTCACTGCAAGCAGGAAACAGACATTTTATTATAAAGAAAAGACATAGAGTTTTATCATACCCTAGCATGGTTGAAGAATATATCTCTACTGAATGCTGATGCTGATGCAGTTGTTGTACAAAAATACATGAACATTGTATTCCAACATTGTATTCTAACTGACATCATCTGCAGATCAAAGCTTTTCCTATGATCTGCAGGTGAATAAAAAGAAGGTACTAAAGTAATAATGTTACTTTGTATCTCTCTATTTTGCATCAATATGGTGCTGATAAAGACTGAGTAAGATGGATTTGTTTTACAGCAGCACCTGTCTGTCAGTGTGGTCTGATTTATGTTGCCTGCACTCATTTCCATCTATAGCCAGTACATTATTAAAGCCTGGACTTTTGATTCTGTATTTATGTACAATTTCATGAATTTAAATCAGTAAGAAACTATACAAAGCTGAGATCCTTTCACAGTATATGTAGTAAGCCCTTAAAATATTTTATATAGTTCTGACCTGAGCTGAATTAAAACTGGCCTTGTCTCTGTGCTCTATTCAAGATATCCTGCTTCTTTAATAACCTTGGCTCTGATCCCACTTACCAAGCATGAAATAGATTTGTACTTGCTAAGCATCACAAGCAGTTTTATAGCTTTTGCAATAAAGATCAATGAATTAAATTGTCCAGAACAAATAAGGTGAACAGGATGACACAAAATACCAAACTGAAAGAACACCAACAATTTAGATAATGACAGTTATTATTGTTAACGTGATGATAATCATTTATCCATTTCATTTTAGATTATATATTAAATGAAACAGTCTCTTTTAGAAATGATTGAAGTGGCCATTTAGACTTCTGTTATACTCTGCTAGATTTGATTAAATCAATGTCAAGTCAAACACGTGATTAAATCATCACTTTTACCATTCCAAACCAAACTACAGCTGTATTTCAAGCATTACCTTGAGGATTGCAAGAACAAAATATAAATTCAAAGAAATAATACTGCTCTAAGATTTTGCTTGGTATTTGAGTGGGAACAGCACTAGAATTTCAAATACGATGTAAAATACAAACACATAATACAATATGTATTTTAAAATAGTATTTTTATTAATTTTTTTCTGATGTTTTACTTATCTTCATTTCAAACTGGTGCTATAAGAACAGGCATTCTGTGACTGTGAATGAGTGCTCTCTGTGCAAGTATTACTTCCTCACACCGATGTATAAAAAAAAAAGGAAAAAAAAAAAAAGATGACAGAGGAAGAGTATTCCTGGGAGAGAGCTATGAAGAATGAGCATTAGTAAGGCAGCCATGTTCAGACCAGTCACCCAAGTAAAAGGTTCTTCAGGAGCCTTTGGAGGTGGCAGGCTATGGGTAATCTATTATCCTTCCATGCCAAGATGATATGTCTGAGCCAGGGGCAGACTGACCATTTGGAAACTCGGGCACTGCCCGAGGGCCCGGGGTCAGTAGGGGGCCCCATGAGATGCCCCTGGTACCTTATTCATAGGCTTTTATGAGTTTGGGCAAGGACATAGGGGCCCCATGATCCCCTATTGCCTGGGGGCCCCATGAGTTGTCAGTCCGCCCCTGGTCTGAGCTGTACCAATGTAGAGGAACAACAATTGGAGAAGCATTGCAATCTCTGTCATGTAAATCATTGCTAGTGTCATTGCAGGGTATGTTAATTTGCTAAATCAGTTAAACTGTTTAATGCCAAGTTAAGGAGCTGCTTAACATGTGTAACAACCCATATGGAAGAAAAATATATCTGAAATATATTTTAAAAATATTCTCCCCAAATATATTGATATAGATTTGAAATACTACAATTTTGGCCATATTCAATATACTTAAAAAAAAAAAAATATATATATATATATATATATATATATATATATACTGTATGTTAAATGCATTTTTATTACAAAATATATGAAAAATATTTTTAAAAATATATTTCATGTCCAGGAAACTTTCCACACATATTTTGACTGCAGCCAGAAGAAGCGCTCCTATGTGTTGGTTATCCACTATACCGCCCTCAATATCCACTTTGTTTAAAATTATTGCTGATGTACGACAGATGGAATATCTGACTGCTATACATTCCGGCTCGACAGCTGTGTTCGAGGCAGTGTGGCACCCGTGGGATAATTTCTCCCCTTCCCACTTTTCTCCAACTGTGCTGGTCTGAGAGCCTCCCCACTGTAGCTATCTGACGTTATTATGTTTGTAACCATGCAGATTTCACCATCGATGTGCTCTTTCTTTTTATTTTGTTCTCTTTTAACGTGTTCTTTTCATATGTATATATGTGAAAATCAATAAAAATTGTTAATACAAAAAAAAATACATTTCAAATATACTGTATGTCTTTAAAAATACAAATCTACATTTTTGGAATGCATTTACAAATATGTGTAAAAATATATGTTAAAATTACTTTTTTATATGTTAAAAAAATATAAAGAATATATTTTAAAAAATATATTTTAAAAATATATTTTTTTAAATATATTCTTCATTTTTTTAACATATAAAAAAGTAATTTTAACATATATTTTTACATATATTTATAAATGCATTCCAAAAATGTAGATTTGTATTTTCAAAGACATACGGTATATTTGAAAATGTATTTTTAAAATTATTTTTCATGTATTTTGTAATAAAAACGCATTTCAACATATAGTATATATATATATATATATATATTGAATATGGCCAAAATTGTAGTATTTCAAATGTAGGTCAATATATTTGGGAAGAATATTTTTAAAATATGTTTCAAATATATTTTTCTTCCATGTGGGAAGTTACTCGGTAATCAGGGAAAGGCACAGGAAAGTTGTTCCAACAAAATTAACTGCTTTGCTGTAAGTTAGTACATGTTTCTATTATGGTTCACTTGAGTAACTAACTCAATCAATAATTTTTGCTAAATAAATCTTTATTGAAACAGCCTCTCTTTGTATCTCTTAGTACTGCTTCCCCAAATATCTGGCCGGGGAGTTTGCTTTCTACATTTCATTTTGAAACACTTATTCTCCTGTGCACAGTGCAGTGTTTGCAAAATTATTGGAGGAGGAAATAGGGGCATGGCTTTTAAAGGAAGTTCTATAGAGCTTCTGGCATAGCAGGATTCAGCGCAGGCTGGAGCATTCACATAATGGTGGCTCCAGAGGACCTTACAAAGAAACAGGATATACAGTATTGGGGGAAAGAGAATCTAGCATATCTGACTATATATAAATGACAAAACACAAAAAATAAATGGCAAAAACACACAGCGTGGAAATTGAGTGCTTCTACATACAGTATGTTGCTTCACTAGGAGGGTTCAATGACATGACCTACTTATAAATCAGACATTTTTGAACTTCAATTAACATGAATGAATACAATAAAATAATGTGAAAAAGGAGCTTGCCTGCTTGCATTAAGCAAGAATATTAAGGCAGTATGAGCACTTTAAGTGCCAGTTCACATACTGTATATATGCAGATTGGATGAGGTTTGAACCGCATCCAATCCGAATTACATCTGAAATACCGTTGCTTCCTATGGTGCCTGGTCACGTATGTCCGGTGCACTGGAGGTGCAGAGTCAGTGCAGTTTGAAAGAGTCATGTATGATTTCTGAGCAGTGCTTTCAGGTTCAGGTGTGGATTACAGGCTATTGACTTCTATGGGAACCGTTTCTAAACCGCATACTGTATGTGTGAACAGTATAAAATCCTGAGCTAATCGTGTCCTGAACCTGATGTAAACATGACATGAACTGCTGAACAACTACTGTGTCAATTAGCTTCAATCTGCACTGCACGTGTGCATCAGCTCATATATAAGCACTATATACCTGTATGTATATATTATATAACACTTATGTGTATAAGCACATGAATGTATACTGTAGTAGTAAAAGCACTACTTTAAAAGGAGACTATTTAAAATACTATGTAAAAAATATTATATTTTTTTAATAAAGTGTATAACGTGATCCATAAAAATACTGTAATCATAACGTATTATTACGATTGAACATGGGTTTATAGGACATGTTAAATTAATACCATTTTATACGTAAATAAACAATATGCATGGTTAAAAACTGCTAAGTATACCTAAATATTTAGAATCTATCTGCATGGGATAACTTTGGGAAATCATTTTCAAAAACCCTTTGAGGCACCCTGGACATTTTATGTTTTAATATGAAGTATTCCAGAACACTATGGTCTACCATTTTCAAACCTACAATGCATGCCACAATGACTTCTTAAAGGGAAACTGCACTGCATCTAAGCACCACAAACCAAAAATATTATTTAATTCATTGTTAATATTCGAAGCAAACTCACCCATCCATGCATGTCTCCATGCTTTATTTTGCTGAGAAATCAATTTGAAAAACACACCCTGACATTTCTGGCAGTGGCCATCTTGAGTAAGGGCAGATGATTCATGTAGCATTTACTTCCTGGAATATACCTGCCTTTAGCTCAGCACTGGCTGAGCTGAAAACCCTCCTCCCCCCCTGAAGGTTGCTGGGATGTATGACATCTTTTGCCTAGGCATGGAAACCAAGAACTAACTGAAGAAATATAAAAAAAAGTTTAAAACAAGTAAATATGATATACTTTCCTATCCAATTACTAATGCTAGCAGCATAAGGATTAAAATTAGTCCATGTTGATTGAGAGAGTAAAGTTCCACTTTAATAATCAAGTGGTGGAGCTTACATATATCAAATGCATGGACACATAAGACAATATATTGTAATATGAGGTATAAGTGAATGTAAACCTTCAACTTGTGAAACAACCCATTCAGTTTTAAAATAGGAATGAAATGCAAAACATATATGTATAGCTATTAAAAAAAATTGTAAGTACCTTTTTTCTCTTTTTAAGTGATCACATTCCCTCTGTTCTTAGCTGCATAGGAGCTGTTGGAGAAGAAACAGCAGAACACTGAACTTCCCAGGAATCGTACTCAAAGGAAGCAATACAAAGAGAACATAATATTTTTACATACAAGTATGTGGTACAGCAGGCACATATATATTCTTTAAATATTCAGGTGTACAATGAAAAATTCAAGTAATGGTGTATTCTTTACCAGCATTACCAATGAAAGATTTTTGCTCATGATCAATGAAACTGCAAGTTACATACTTTTTTCTTTTTGCTCAAAACTCATTAAAAAGCCAAAAAAAATTGGCTTGGAAATCGGTTTTGTAATTTTAATTTGTGGGCACGTTTTTATTTACTATATTATTTTAGATTTTCTAAATATTGTTTCTGGGACAGAGGGAAGTATAGGTGCTAATTTTGAGTTTTGCAATAACACTGAAAGTGAAAATATCTTGTATATTTAATGGGTTGAAAACTCTTTTTATATTTAATAATGATTTTGGTGTCACTGATAAAAGACAAAAATCTTTGTTATTTCAGTTTGTGTTAATGGATAATGTGGAGTCTATAGAAACATCCAAAATTATTAAAATAATTAAATAGTCAATACAGTGGCCCCAGCAGATTATATTAGACAAAAAAGGCTGTTCCTTCTTACATACAAATCTTCCCAGTGACCTATGCTGAGGTTTTGTGTGACTGGGAACATATACTGTATGGTTTGCTGTGCCTTGAACCTGTTTGTAGCATTGAGCAAAGAAGATGAAGTATCTATATTCTAATGTAAATCAGGTGCTATTGGTAAGGAACTGAGCCTGCTTAAAATTGGTGTCTGGGGTCCTTGTGAGATGGTAATTGACTGCTGTGAGACCAATAGGATGAGAAGTGGAGGTATATAATGAGAAAATGTCCAGGGATACCCAAATATATTCCTGTTCTCATTTGTAACCTTGCAGAATAGCCAAAAGGTGTGTGGAGCTCTAATATATGAAGGTAAGTGCTGCAACAATTTATAGAGAAATTCCACTTGTTAGACCATTAAAACTAGAAATAATAGGTCAGCTGGGAGGGTTACTAGCATGTTTATGAACCGTGGGTAAGCAATAAAAGATATGGGGTACTATAAAAATCTTCTGGGTGGGGGGAAGTTGAGCTAGAACTGGTGGGGTGATTGGTGAACAGGAGAGGCAGGGTCAGCTGGGGGGTGGTGGTGAGAGTTACTGGTAAATATTTATGGATAATATTGATACCTAGGGTTACAAATATATTTATGGTTTACTTCTTACACTTCACTTTATGTATAATATGTTTCCACATTATTTATCAGAACCCTCTTGAAATAGTACTTATACAATTGCTGCCTTTATATTATTGTTTAATGCACCCATTTCTTTTATATACATTCTTATTTGCATGTGTCTTCCTTTTTCTCACCATGTCAATTGTATTACATTTTTATTTTTGTCTCAGTACACAGAACTTTTATTTTCAGACCATGGGTGCTATGCATGATTGGACACTGGTGAAAACCTGTTATGGATGGCCACAGAGCACACCATATATTCCAGTTCACTCCACAAGGCTCTAGTTTTTTTTTAGCAAGCAATAGGGAATGATTAGGAAATAGAGGAGAGGGGCCTGTGACCTGTACTTTACTACAAGATAATGAATTATATGTAAGTCAAAATTCTTATTATCTTAATCATACAGTACAAGACATGGGACTTCTATTTTTAAACCATGGGATGCATTCAAGTAATAAACAGAGGGAGGACAACAATATAGCAAACAGAACTGCCAACAGGCCCACAAGGGATCAAAGGATAAAAAACCTGATCAAAAAATGTTCTGATGACAGCTTGAAAAACCTTGCAGTTGAACCTTGAATCAGCTGAGGCCTAAACATCCACCTAGTAGAATTTTAAGAACACATGAAAAAAGAACCAGGTGGTGGCCTTGCAAATCTGAGAAGCAGATGCTTGATGATGAAAAGCCCAAGAAACTTCACAAGTACATGCGGTATAGAACCCTCTCCCTAAGGGTGTATGCCCTGGAAGTAAGTTGCCTGATCTACCGGACAATGGTGGAGAAAGAAGTAGGATGTCCTCTACCAGGACCCACAGGTGGGACACAAAGAAACTCAGCCTTGAAAACAGACACTGGCTTTCAGGTAGATCCTGATAGCACTGACCACATCTAGGCAATGTAGGGTGATTTCCTTGTGATGCTTTGAGGCAGTACAAAAAAGGAATAACTATGTCCTCAATGGGATAGAATAAGAAACCACTTTTGGTAGAATGGAATTTTTTGGTCTCAAAACCACTTTGTCACTGTGTAAAACAAGAAAGAGCTCTTTACAGGAAATAGCTGCCAACTCAGAAACATGCCTAACAGATGTAATGGCAACCAGGAAGGCAACCTTACAAGTGAGTTCTTCCATCAGAATATCTTTAATTGGTTCAAAAGGAGATCTTTGAAGTAGAGCAACCAAGCTGAGATCCCAAGGTGACAAAGAAGGTCAAATTTGGAGATTTATATGAGCAACTTCCTTAAGAAAAATCTTAATGAGCAATTGTGAGGTAAAAGGTTCCTGAAAATAATTGGATAAAATAAATGAGCTGGAATTTGGGTTTCCACAAAGGAAATTATCAACCTTGTTTGTTTAGGGAAGCCTAACTGCTGCTGCCCTCTGATGGTTTATGTAGGCCACTGCTGCAATTTTGTCTTACTGTACCATGATCAGGTGCCCATGAAGATGGTAGGTCTACTGTTTTAGAGATGATCTGATGACTCTCAGTTCCAGGATGTTGATGGGAAGTTTGACTCTTGTGGGGACCACGCTCCCTAGACATTCAGGGAATTATAAACTCTGCCCCACCATGTAAGAATAGCATCCATTGTTACCACATTTCAGAGTATGTGAAGGAAAGACTTTCCCAATCCTAGGGCAGAATTAAAGATACATCAAATCAGGGATAGCTTTGTCTGACAGCATTGTATTTGCTTTTTACATGTTGTGAGTAAACTTGATTGAAGAGACCTTGAGTAAATCTGGTCAAAAGGAGCTGCACCAAAAGAGGCTACCATCATGCAGAAGCAAAAAGAGGGATGTCTTCTGAACTAAGGGTCCTCATGTGGGAACTTAAGAAAAGAAAATTCCAGCTTGGGTTGTGTCCAGGGATATACCAAGATACTCTAGTTGGTGTGAGGGCTGGAAAGCAGACTTAGGGAAGTTGATTATTCAGTCAATGACTTGAAGGAACTGAATCATTTTCGGTATGCTGGTACCCAAGATTGTGGTTGAGGAGTCCTTCAGTAGAAGGGCATACAGGTAACCTGTGACATGAATGGCCAGCATTAATAGAAGAGTGAGAAGTGGGGCAAGAACTTTTGTGAAAACTCTGGGTGCAGAGGACAGCCTGAATGGTAAGGCTACAAACTGGAAATTTTGGTGTCCCACATCAAAACACAAAAAAAGTTAATGTAAGGGAATATTGGGAATGTGTACATGGGTATCTTATCTATTGATGCCAGAATTTCCCCTTGTATTAGCTTGAGGTGATTATAGCCGTATTAGTGCACTTGCGACAGAAACAATTTAATACTGTCCATGACACCTTTTTTATTTGCACTAACATACAATTTTGAGGACAAGCCTTCGGGGTATGTCCCCTTCTTTAAGGCCCAGGCAGTACTACTTCACAAAGTTTTAGCAAAAAAAAAAACACACACAAATGAATGTACACAGCAATGGTTATAAAACTAGGATTAGACTAGAGATAAAACAGAGCAAAAGCAAAGACTTGGGGGGGGGACAACACTCACAGTAGGGGTTGTAAAACTGTTGGATAATGAGTGAGGAATCCCATGTCCAAATTAAGGCCGTTATCTCTTGTATCAAATAGAAATATCCTTTTTAGTTCAAAAGTTTTCCTTTCCTGAACAGTTTTGAAATTTTCTTTAAGAACTAAAATATTGAGGTCTTGCGGTTGTGCGAAATGGTGTCCCACAGGTGTGCAGAAGTCATCTTTATGTTCCTTGATGGTATGTCTGTGCAAATTCATCCTTGTTCGCAACTTCTGTCCTGTTTTGCCAATGTATGATCCTTTGCTACATTTTCTGCACTGGATAAGGCACACAACATTACTGGAGGTGCAGCTGTATGATCCAGAGATATTGAAGATCTCTTTTGAGTGTGTGACACTTTTTGATGGATTAATTTGGTTGCACAGTTTGCAGCGTTTTTTATTGCAGGGTTTGCTTCCATTATTTGTGACCTCATAATCAGAAGAAAGTTTCCTACTGATTCGTTTATTTCTGAGGTTCTGGGGTTGTCTAAAAGCCAGTATTGAGGGTTGCAGAAAGATTTCTTTCAGAGTTCCATCCTCTGTTATGATGGGTTGTGAATCTTTGATTATTTTTTTTATTTCTTCTAGTGCTGGGTTGTCTGTAGTTTCTAGAGATACATGGTTGTTTGTATTTTTCTCTTTGTACTGGAGTAGATTTTCTCTTCGGGTTTTCAAGGCTGTGTTTATACTGGTGTTGATAGTTTTGTCCTTGTAACCTTTCTTATGGAAGGAGTCTGCTAGTGTCCCGAGATGTTTATCTCTGTCTCTTGGGACAGAACATATTCGTTGGTATCTAATGGCCTGATGTGTATGATGGCACATTTCGTGTGTTGGGGGTAGAAGCTAGAACTGTGGAGGTAGTTGCATCTGTCAGTGGGTTTCCTGTATATTGAGGTGTGATATTTATCATCCCTGATGTATACTGTGGTGTCTAGGAAGTTGACGTGTGTTTGAGTATTCCATTTTTAGTTTGATTGATGGATGAAAAGTGTTGATCAATGAGTAAAATTGTTTTAGGTTTTCTTCACCTTCTGTCCATATGATGAAAATATCATCAATATAGCGATAGTATCTGTATGGTTTCTGTTGGATGCTGTTCAGGAATTTTTCCTCAAAGTCAGCCATAAATAAATTGGCATATTGGGGTGCCATTTTACTTCACATAGCAGTACCCATACATTGAAGATAGATGTCTTTGCTGAAAGCAAAGTAGTTGTGTGTAAGTATGAATTCAATGAGCTATGTAACATCCTCAGGGGTGTATGTATAGTTTGGTGAGGATTAGAGATGAGCGAATTATTCAGAGATTCGATTCGGCTGATTCGGCGAATTCGCGGAATAAATTTGATTCGAGTCGAATATATTCGCTGCGAATTTAACTTATAAAAAGGGTGTTTATAGGCTTCAGAGAGCCTTTATATTAGTGCAGAACACTGTACCTTTAATTTAAATGCCCTTGGAGTCTGCTGGGGAAGAGAAATAATACTGTCAGTCAGTATGACATGCAGATGAGTGCCGTCGATCTTAGAATCACCGCACACTTCACTCATTTGGGCAGTCACGGGGCCAAAACCAGAGTGTGGAGCCACAGTGTGGCGGTGGAGGCAGCAGCAATGGGAGGCCATACAGCACCCTATGAAAAAATGGAACCCACCAGCAGTGTGAGGAGACCTGAAAGTGGCACATGGCAGAGTGTGGCGATGGAGAAAGCAGCAATGGGAGGCCGTACAGGGACCCATGAGAGACTCTGGACCTGGCAGCAGCATGAGGAGGCGGTACAGGGGCCCATGACAGATTACGGGCCTGGCAGCAGCATGAGGAGTCGGTACGGGGGCCCATGGCAGATTACGGGCCTGGCAGCAGCAATGGGAGGCCCGTAATCTGCCAGCACCCTATGACAAAATGGAACCCACCAGCAGTGTGAGGAGACCTGAAAGTGGCACATGGCAGAGTGTGGCGATGGAGACAGCAGCAATGGGAGGCCATACAGGGACCCATGACACACTCTGGACTTGGCAGCAGCATGAGGAGGCGGTACAGGGGCCCATGACAGATTACGGGCCTGGCAGCAGCATGAGGAGTCGGTACGGGGGCCTATGGCAGATTACGGGCCTGGCAGCAGCAATGGGAGGCCCGTAATCTGCCAGCACCCTATGACAAAATGGAACCCACCAGCAGTGTGAGGAGACCTGAAAGTGGCACATGGCAGAGTGTGGCGATGGAGACAGCAGCAATGGGAGGCCGTACAGGGACCCATGACACACTCTGGACCTGGCAGCAGCATGAGGAGTCGGTACGGGGGCCCATGGCAGATTACGGGCCTGGCAGCAGCAATGGGAGGCCCGTAATCTGCCAGCACCCTATGACAAAATGGAACCCACCAGCAGTGTGAGGAGACCTGAAAGTGGCACATGGTAGAGTGTGACGATGGAGACAGCAGCAATGGGAGGCCGTACAGGGACCCATGACACACTCTGGACCTGGCAGCAGCATGAGGAGTCGGTACGGGGGCCCATGGCAGATTACGAGCCTGGCAGCAGCAATGGGAGGCCCGTAATCTGCCAGCACCCTATGACAAAATGGAACCCACCAGCAGTGTGAGGAGACCTGAAAGTGGCACATGGCAGAGTGTGGCGATGGAGACAGCAGCAATGGGAGGCCGTACAGGGACCCATGACACACTATGGACCTGGCAGCAGCATGAGGAGGCGGTACAGGGGCCCATGACAGATTACGGGCCTGGCAGCAGCATGAGGAGTCGGTACGGGGGCCCATGGCAGATTACGGGCCTGGCAGCAGCAATGGGAGGTCATACAGCACCCTATGACAAAATGGACAGCACCAGCAGTGTGAGGAGACCTGAAAGTGGCACATGGCAGAGTGTGGCGATGGAGACAGCAGCAATGGGAGGCCGTACAGGGACCCATGAGAGACTCTGGACCTGGCAGCAGCATGAGGAGGCGGTACAGGGGCCCATGGCACATTACGGGCCTGGCAGCAGCAATGGGAGGCCCGTAATCTGCCAGCACCCTATGACAAAATGGACAGCACCAGCAGTGTGAGGAGACCTGAAAGTGGCACATGGCAGAGTGTGGCGATGGAGACAGCAGCAATGGGAGGCCGTACAGGGACCCATGAGACACTGTGGACCTGGCAGCAGCATGAGGAGGCGGTACAGGGGCCCATGGCAGATTACAGGCCTGGCAGCAGCAATGGGAGGCCCGTAATCTGCCTGCACCCTATGACAAAATGGAACACACCAGCAGTGTGAGGAGACCTGAAAGTGGCACATGGTAGAGTGTGGCGATGGAGACAGCAGCAATGGGAGGCCGTACAGGGACCCATGAGAGACTCTGGACCTGGCAGCAGCATGAGGAGGCGCTACAGGGGCTCATGGCACATTACGGGCCTGGCAGCAGCAATGGGAGGCCCGTAATCTGCCAGCACCCTATGACAAAATGGACAGCACCAGCAGTGTGAGGAGACCTGAAAGTGGCACATGGCAGAGTGTGGCGATGGAGACAGCAGCAATGGGAGGCCGTACAGGGACCCATGAGACACTGTGGACCTGGCAGCAGCATGAGGAGGCGGTACAGGGGCCAATGGCAGAATACAGGCCTGGCAGCAGCAATGGGAGGCCCGTAATCTGCCAGCACCCTATGACAAAATGGAACACACCAGCAGTGTGAGGAGACCTGAAAGTGGCACATGGCAAAGTGTGGCGATGGAGACAGCAGCAATGGCAGGCCGTACAGGGACCCATGAGAGACTCTGGACCTGGCAGCAGCATGAGGAGGCGCTACAGGGGCCCATGGCACATTACGGGCCTGGCAGCAGCAATGGGAGGCCTGTAATCTGCCAGCACCCTATGACAAAATGGACAGCACCAGCAGTGTGAGGAGACCTGAAAGTGGCACATGGCAGAGTGTGGCGATGGAGACAGCAGCAATGGGAGGCCGTACAGGGACCCATGAGACACTGTGGACCTGGCAGCAGCATGAGGAGGCGGTACAGGGGCCCATGGCAGATTACAGGCCTGGCAGCAGCAATGGGAGGCCTGTAATCTGCCAAAACCCTATGACAAAATGGAACACACCAGCAGTGTGAGGAGACCTGAAAGTGGCACATGGCAAAGTGTGGCGATGGAGACAGCAGCAATGGGAGGCCGTACAGGGACCCATGAGAGACTCTGGACCTGGTAGCAGCATGAGGAGGCGGTACAGGGGCCCATGGCACATTACGGGCCTGGCAGCAGCAATGGGAGGCCCGTAATCTGCCAGCAGCCTATGACAAAATGGACAGCACCAGCAGTGTGAGGAGACCTGAAAGTGGCACATGGCAGAGTGTGGCGATGGAGACAGCAGCAATGGGAGGCTGTACAGGGACCCATGAGAGACTCTGGACCTGGCAGCAGCATGAGGAGGCGGTACAGGGGCCCATGGCAGATTACAGGCCTGGCAGCAGCAATGGGAGGCCCGTAATCTGCCAGCACCCTAGTACAAAATGGAACACACCAGCAGTGTGAGGAGACCTGAAAGTGGCACATGGCAGAGTGTGGCGATGGAGACAGCAGCAATGGGAGGCCGTACAGGGACCCATGAGAGACTCTGGACCTGGCAGCAGCATGAGGAGGCGCTACAGGGGCCCATGGCAGATTACAGGCCTGGCAGCAGCAATGGGAGGCCCGTAATCTGCCAGCACCCTATGACAAAATGGAACACACCAGCAGTGTGAGGAGACCTGAAAGTGGCACATGGCAGAGTGTGGCGATGGAGACAGCAGCAATGGGAGGCCGTACAGGGACCCATGAGAGACTCTGGACCTGGCAGCAGCATGAGGAGGCGGTACAGGGGCCCATGGCACATTACGGGCCTGGCAGCAGCAATGGGAGGCCCGTAATCTGCCAGCACCCTATGACAAAATGGACAGCACCAGCAGTGTGAGGAGACCTGAAAGTGGCACATGGCAGAGTGTGGCGATGGAGACAGCAGCAATGGGAGGCCGTACAGGGACCCATGAGACACTGTGGACCTGGCAGCAGCATGAGGAGGCGGTACAGGGGCCCATGGCAGATTACAGGCCTGGCAGAAGCAATGGGAGGCCCGTAATCTGCCAGCACCCTATGACAAAATGGACAGCACCAGCAGTGTGAGGAGACCTGAAAGTGGCACATGGCAGAGTGTGGCGATGGAGACAGCAGCAATGGGAGGCCGTACAGGGACCCATGAGAGACTCTGGACCTGGCAGCAGCATGAGGAGGCGGTACAGGGGCCCATGGCACATTACGGGCCTGGCAGCAGCAATGGGAGGCCCGTAATCTGCCAGCACCCTATGACAAAATGGACAGCACCAGCAGTGTGAGGAGACCTGAAAGTGGCACATGGCAGAGTGTGGCGATGTAGACAACAGCAATGGGAGGCCGTACAGGGACCCATGAGAGACTCTGGACCTGGCAGCAGCATGAGGAGGCGGTACAGGGGCCCATGGCACATTACGGGCCTGGCAGCAGCAATGGGAGGCCCGTAATCT
The DNA here is from genome assembly GCF_062004578.1 of Staurois parvus. NCBI lineage: Eukaryota > Metazoa > Chordata > Amphibia > Anura > Ranidae > Staurois > Staurois parvus. The sequence continues at coordinate 5,382,192 of NW_028317811.1, read as the reverse complement.
GCCAGCACCCTATGACAAAATGGACAGCACCAGCAGTGTGAGGAGACCTGAAAGTGGCACATGGCAGAGTGTGGCGATGGAGACAGCAGCAATGGGAGGCCGTACACGGACCCATGAGACACTGTGGACCTGGAAGCAGCATGAGGAGGCGGTACAGGGGCCAATGGCAGATTACAGGCCTGGCAGCAGCAATGGGAGGCCCGTAATCTGCCAGCACCCTATGACAAAATGGAACACACCAGCAGTGTGAGGAGACCTGAAAGTGGCACATGGCAGAGTGTGGCGATGGAGACAGCAGCAATGGGAGGCCGTACAGAGACCCATGAGAGACTCTGGACCTGGCAGCAGCATGAGGAGGCGGTACAGGGGCCCATGGCACATTACGGGCCTGGCAGCAGCAATGGGAGGCCCGTAATCTGCCAGCACCCTATGACAAAATGGACAGCACCAGCAGTGTGAGGAGACCTGAAAGTGGCACATGGCAGAGTGTGGCGATGGAGACAGCAGCAATGGGAGGCCGTACAGGGACCCATGAGACACTGTGGACCTTGCAGCAGCATGAGGAGGCGGTACAGGGGCCCATGGCAGATTACAGGCCTGGCAGCAGCAATGGGAGGCCCGTAATCTGCCAGCACCCTAGTACAAAATGGAACACACCAGCAGTGTGAGGAGACCTGAAAGTGGCACATGGCAGAGTGTGGCGATGGAGACAGCAGCAATGGGAGGCCGTACAGGGACCCATGAGAGACTCTGGACCTGGCAGCAGCATGAGGAGGCGGTACAGGGGCCCATGGCACATTACGGGCCTGGTAGCAGCAATGGGAGGCCCGTAATCTGCCAGCACCCTATGACAAAATGGACAGCACCAGCAGTGTGAGGAGACCTGAAAGTGGCACATGGCAGAGTGTGGCGATGGAGACAGCAGCAATGGGAGGCCGTACAGGGACCCATGAGACACTGTGGACCTGGCAGCAGCATGAGGAGGCGGTACAGGGGCCCATGGCAGATTACAAGCCTGGCAGCAGCAATGGGAGGCCCGTAATCTGCCAGCACCCTAGTACAAAATGGAACACACCAGCAGTGTGAGGAGACCTGAAAGTGGCACATGGCAGAGTGTGGCGATGGAGACAGCAGCAATGGGAGGCCGTACAGGGACCCATGAGAGACTCTGGACCTGGCAGCAGCATGAGGAGGCGGTACAGGGGCCCATGGCACATTACGGGCCTGGCAGCAGCAATGGGAGGCCCGTAATCTGCCAGCACCCTATGACAAAATGGAACACACCAGCAGTGTGAGGAGACCTGAAAGTGGCACATGGCAGAGTGTGGCGATGGAGACAGCAGCAATGGGAGGCCGTACAGGCACCCATGAGAGACTCTGGACCTGGCAGCAGCATGAGGAGGCGGTACAGGGGCCCATGGCAGATTACAGGCCTGGCAGCAGCAATGGGAGGCCCGTAATCTGCCAGCACCCTAGTACAAAATGGAACACACCAGCAGTGTGAGGAGACCTGAAAGTGGCACATGGCAGAGTGTGGCGATGGAGACAGCAGCAATGGGAGGCCGTACAGGGACCCATGACACACTCTGGACCTGGCAGCAGCATGAGGAGGCGGTACAGGGGCCCATGGCACATTACGGGCCTGGCAGCAGCAATGGGAGGCCCGTAATCTGCCAGCACCCTATGACAAAATGGACAGCACCAGCAGTGTGAGGAGACCTGAAAGTGGCACATGGCAGAGTGTGGCGATGGAGACAGCAGCAATGGGAGGCCGTACAGGGACCCATGAGACACTGTGGACCTGGCAGCAGCATGAGGAGGCGGTACAGGGTCCCATGGCAGATTACAGGCCTGGCAGCAGCAATGGGAGGCCCGTAATCTGCCAGCACCCTATGACAAAATGGACAGCACCAGCAGTGTGAGGAGACCTGAAAGTGGCACATGGCAGAGTGTGGCGATGGAGACAGCAGCAATGGGAGGCCGTACAGGGACCCATGAGAGACTCTGGACCTGGCAGCAGCATGAGGAGGCGGTACAGGGGCCCATGGCACATTATGGGCCTGGCAGCAGCAATGGGAGGCCCGTAATCTGCCAGCACCCTATGACAAAATGGACAGCACCAGCAGTGTGAGGAGACCTGAAAGCGGCACATGGCAGAGTGTGGCGATGGAGACAGCAGCAATGGGAGGCCGTACAGGGACCCATGAGACACTGTGGACCTGGCAGCGGTACAGGGGCCCATGGCAGATTACAGGCCTGGCAGCAGCAATGGGAGGCCCGTAATCTGCCAGCACCCTAGTACAATATGGAATACACCAGCAGTGTGAGGAGACCTGAAAGTGGCACATGGCAGAGTGTGGCGATGGAGACAGCAGCAATGGGAGGCCGTACAGGGGCCCATGAGAGACTCTGGACCTGGCAGCAGCATGAGGAGGCGGTACAGGGGCCCATGGCAGATTACGGGCCTGGCAGCAGCAATGGGAGGCCCGTAATCTGCCAGCACCCTATGACAAAATGGAACACACCAGCAGTGTGAGGAGACCTGAAAGTGGCACATGGCAGAGTGTGGCGATGGAGACAGCAGCAATGGGAGGCCGTACAGGGACCCATGAGAGACTCTGGACCTGGCAGCAGCATGAGGAGGCGCTACAGGGGCCCATGGCAGATTACAGGCCTGGCAGCAGCAATGGGAGGCCCGTAATCTGCCAGCACCCTATGACAAAATGGAACACACCAGCAGTGTGAGGAGACCTGAAAGTGGCACATGGCAGAGTGTGGCGATGGAGACAGCAGCAATGGGAGGCCGTACAGGGACCCTTGAGACACTGTGGACCTGGCAGCAGCATGAGGAGGCGGTACAGGGGCCCATGGCAGATTACAGGCCTGGCAGCAGCAATGGGAGGCCCGTAATCTGCCAGCACCCTATGACAAAATGGACAGCACCAGCAGTGTGAGGAGACCTGAAAGTGGCACATGGCAGAGTGTGGCGATGGAGACAGCAGCAATGGGAGGCCGTACAGGGACCCATGAGAGACTCTGGACCTGGCAGCAGCATGTGGAGGTGGTACAGGGGCCCATGGCACATTACGGGCCTGGCAGCAGCAATGGGAGGCCCGTAATCTGCCAGCACCCTATGACAAAATGGAACACACCAGCAGTGTGAGGAGACCTGAAAGTGGCACATGGCAGAGTGTGGCGATGGAGACAGCAGCAATGGGAGGCCGTACAGGGACCCATGAGAGACTCTGGACCTGGCAGCAGCATGAGGAGGCGGTACAGGGGCCCATGGCAGATTACGGGCCTGGCAGCAGCAACGGGAGGCCCGTAATCTGCCAGCACCCTATGACAAAATGGAACACACCAGCAGTGTGAGGAGACCTGAAAGTGGCACATGGCAGAGTGTGGCGATGGAGACAGCAGCAATGGGAGGCCGTACAGGGACCCATGAGAGACTCTGGACCTGGCAGCAGCATGAGGAGGCGGTACAGGGGCCCATGGCAGATTACGGGCCTGGCAGCAGCAACGGGAGGCCCGTAATCTGCCAGCACCCTATGACAAAATGGAACACACCAGCAGTGTGAGGAGACCTGAAAGTGGCACATGGCAGAGTGTGGCGATGGAGACAGCAGCAATGGGAGGCCATACAGGGACCCATGAGACACTCTGGACCTGGCAGCAGCATGAGGAGGCAGGCAGAACCGCCGTATCTTTATCACGGTTTTCCCAGGCCACCAAATGGCGACGCTGCATATGCTGACGCAACGCTGTAGTCTCAACATGGGCCCCCTGGCCACTCTTGACTTTCTGGCCACATAGTCGACATACGGCTACGTTTACTTCCTCGGGCAGCTTGATAAAAAAATGCCACACCGCCGAGTAGGAAATTTTGCCCCCGCTACTCCTCACTAGCTGACTGCTACTTCCTCCGTGCACACCGGCACCACTACTGGCCGTGGTGGTAGGCTGCAGTGGAGCTGGTGCTCTACTCCGTGGCCGTTTGCCTCCACTGACACTGCTGCAACCCTGCTGCCTCCTGGGCAACCCACCGACTGTTTTGCTCGCTGCCAAGCTGGCACCCTCTTCTCCTGATGATGCGGAAGCAATAGCCTGATGACGACGAGGCTGCCAAGTGCGATCAGCCTCATCATCATCAATTAGGGTCTCCGCCTCACTACTAGCCCCCTCGGCTGCGTGTGGGTCAGGAGACAGACCTGTCTCTAGACCGGCTACCGAGCCACTCTCCTCGCCAGTACTTCTTCGCCTGGCTGCTGAAGAGGCGGATGTCTCCCCCCGTTCCTGACCGCCCTCTGTTAGCTCTTCCTCACTGTACAGTGGGGCTGAGCCCACAGCATGCGATACTTCGCTTGGTGAGGGAACACCAAAGGACAGGGGCAGGTAGAGGACACGTGATTTCAGTGGGCTTGCTCCCGGGCCATGCCAACTAACGGTTGTGTCTGACGTACCCACCGACCGTTGGCTGTAGGTGTCAGAGGTGACCTGGGAAGAGGAAGACGACCGAGCCAACCAATCGATGACGGCAGGGTTGTCGGTGGAGACACGACCGCTGGATGACACCGGGAGCACTGGCCTCTGGCTGTGACTAGTGCTGCCTCGACCCCTTCCTCTGCTGCCGCGTCTGCTCGCTCCTAAAACATTGCCTCCTCTGCCACTCCTCTGCGTGTTGTCTGACATTCTCTTTAATCCAACGATTCTGTGTCCCTGAGTAACAATTCTGTGTCCCTCAGTAACAATTCTGTGTCTGTCCCTGAGTAACAATTCTGTGCCCCTGAGTAACAATTCTGTGCCCCTGAGTAACAATTCTGTGTCCCTCAGTAACAATTCTGTGTCCCTCAGTAACAATTCTGTGTCTGTCCCTGAGTAACAATTCTGTGTCCCTGAGTAACAATTCTGTGTCCCTCAGTAACAATTCTGTGTCTCTCAGTAACAATTCTGTGTCCCTGAGTAACAATTCTGTGTCCCTCAGTAACAATTCTGTGTCCCTCAGTAACAATTCTGTGTCCCTGAGTAACAATTCTGTGTCCCTCAGTAACAGTTCTGTGTCCCTCAGTAACAATTCTGTGTCCCTCAGTAACAATTCTGTGTCTGTCCCTGAGTAACAATTCTGTGTCCCTCAGTAACAATTCTGTGTCCCTCAGTAACAATTCTGTGTCTGTCCCTGAGTAACAATTCTGTGTCCCTGAGTAACAATTCTGTGTCCCTGAGTAAAAATTCTGTGTCCCTCAGTAACAATTCTGTGTCCCTCAGTAACAATTCTGTGTCCGTCAGTAACAATTCTGTGTCTGTCCCTGAGTAACAATTATGTGTCCCTGAGTAACAATTTTGTGTCCCTGAGTAACAATTCTGTGTCCCTCAGTAACAATTCTGTGTCTCTCAGTAATAATTCTGTGTCCCTGAGTAACAATTCTGTGTCCCTCAGTAACAATTCTGTGTCCCTCAGTAACAATTCTGTGTCTGTCCCTGAGTAACAATTATGTGTCCCTGAGTAACAATTCTGTGTCCCTCAGTAACAATTCTGTGTCCCTCAGTAACAATTCTGTGTCTCTCAGTAACAATTCTGTGTCCCTGAGTAACAATTCTGTGTCCCTCAGTAACAATTCTGTGTCCATCAGTAACAATTCTTTGTCCCTCAGTAACAATTCTGTGTCTGTCCCTGAGTAAAAATTCTGTGTCCCTGAGTAACAATTCTGTGTCCCTGAGTAACAATTCTGTGTCCCTCAGTAACAATTCTGTGTCCCTCAGTAACAATTCTGTGTCTCTCAGTAACAATTCTGTGTCCCTGAGTAACAATTCTGTGTCCCTCAGTAACAATTCTGTGTCCCTCAGTAACAATTCTGTGTCTGTCCCTGAGTAACAATTCTGTGTCCCTGAGTAACAATTCTGTGTCCCTCAGTAACAATTCTGTGTCTCTCAGTAACAATTCTGTGTCCCTGAGTAACAATTCTGTGTCCCTCAGTAACAATTCTGTGTCCCTCAGTAACAATTCTGTGTCTGTCCCTGAGTAACAATTCTGTGTCCCTGAGTAACAATTCTGTGTCCCTGAGTAACAATTCTGTTTCCCTCAGTAACAATTCTGTGTCCCTCAGTAACAATTCTGTGTCCTTCAGTAACAATTTTGTGTCTGTCCCTGAGTAACAATTCTGTGTCCCTGAGTAACAATTCTGTGTCCCTCAGTAACAATTCTGTGTCTCTCAGTAACAATTCTGTTTCCCTGAGTAACAATTCTGTGTCCCTGAGTAACAATTCTGTGTCCCTCAGTAACAATTCTGTGTCTGTCCCTGAGTAACAATTCTGTGTCCCTGAGTAACAATTCTGTGTCCCTCAGTAACAATTCTGTGTCCCTCAGTAACAATTCTGTGTCTGTCCCTGAGTAACAATTCTGTGTCCCTGAGTAGCAATTCTGTGTCCCTGATTAACAATTCTGTGTCCCTCAGTAACAATTCTGTGTCCCTCAGTAACAATTCTGTGTCTGTCCCTGAGTAACAATTCTGAGTCCCTCAGTAACAATTCTGTGTCCCTCAGTAACAATTCTGTGTCTGTCCCTGAGTAACAATTCTGTGTCCCTGAGTAACAATTCTGTGTCCCTGAGTAACAATTCTGTATCCCTGAGTAACAATTCTGTGTCCCTCAGTAACAATTCTGTGTCCTTCAGGAACAATTCTGTGTCCCTCAGTAAAAATTCTGTGTCTGTCCCTGAGTAACAATTCTGTGTCTGTCCCTGAGTAACAATTCTGTGTCTTTCCCTGAGTAACAATTCTGTGTCTGTCCCTGAGTAACAATTCTGTGTCCCTCAGTAACAATTCTGTGTCCCTCAGTAACATTTCTGTGTCCCTCAGTAACAATTCTGTGTCCCTCAGTAACAATTTTGTGTCTGTCCCTGAGTAACAATTCTGTGTCCCTCAGTAACAATTCTGTGTCCCTCAGTAACAATTCTGTGTCTGTCCCTGAGTAACAATTCTGTGTCTGTCCCTGAGTAACAATTCTGTGTCCCTAAGTAACGGTTCTGTGTCCCTAAGTAACGGTTCTGTGTCCCTAAGTAATGGTTCTGTGTCCCTAAGTAGCGATTGTATGTCCCTAAGTAACGGTTCTGTGTCCCTAAGTAACGGTTCTGTGTCCCTAAGTAACGGTTCTGTGTCCCTAAGTAACGATTCTGTGGCCCTAACTCTGTCCCTCAATACAGACAGGTGGTCTGTCTCTCTTGAATGACTGGAGGCTAATGGAGAATTCTAAAATGGCTGCAATTTATAGCTCGACCATTACACAGTGCTGGCTGGCTGGCTGCTGATTGGCTAATGCGATCACATGTCATGAATGAATGCATTATGGGTCAGCGCGTCTTGTCTGCGCGCCTTCCCACAGATCCCAGCTCCGTCGCCGCACATGTCGCCGCCATTTTCGGAAAAATTTCGATTCGCGCATCCGAAGTCTGCTAATTTTCGGATTCGGTGCGAAATCGAAATCGAAATCGAAATTTTCCTAATATTCGAAACGAATTCCACTTCGCCGAGTTCGATTCGCTCATCTCTAATATTGACCAAAGTAAGAGAGGATGCCATGTAGCCACAGTTCAGGAAAATAAACCTACCATTGGGATCTAGAAAAGAGGATTTGATACGCTGCGGGCATGAACATCTAACTAAAATCGCCACTCTAGCCTTACCGGATGGGTCTGAAGGCACGTAAGTGGTAGGAAAATGTAGAAGTAAGCATAAATGACCCACTGGAGCGGAAGTGAATTTCCTGATCCATGACCACATCAGCAGTTGAATATTTGAACTCTTTAAAAGCCAATCACCTCTTATGAACAGAGTTCAAACCTTTCACATTCTAGGAAAGGACTCGTAAAGCCATGACATAAATTTAAGGGTACATGCAAGCAGCACCCGAATAATACAAATATAATAAGAGATCAATAGTATATGAAAAAAAATAACCAGTACAGGTATACCATCAGGAAATGAGCAGTGTAAACAAAAAAGTCAACAAATGAAGTCACAATCAGGTCAAAAAAGGACTCAAAGAAAAATGAAAACACCAAAACATGAAGCCTGAGAGGCTGAGGCATCTCAGGAATCCAGAGCCAAAGCTCCAGATGAAAAAGAGGAGACCTTCAAAATCCAGCAGTGGAGGGTCCCCCCCGATCCTTGGTTGGAAACAAAATAAAGCTCATAACTCAGAGGAACTGTTTTTCAAAAAGAATGCTGAAGTTGTTCAGAAAATATTATACCATGCAAGCCATGGGGCCTTAACCCTAAATTGGGGACTGCAGTGTATGATGAACATTTAGTCCACCCTGAAAGGTGTAACAAAAGGAGATCTCAGGGACGTTCAAGTTGGGTGCCTGGAAGAAGAAGCATGTTGAGGTATGGAGAAACCTTTTCTATTTCTGCTGCACTGGAGTCGAGGTCTTGCCTGTAATAAAGGCCTCACTTTCCTGGAAATCATGAATAGAGTATTGTATCCCATCTTTTGAAGCTGATAGGCAAAAGGGAAACCTGCAGTAATATATGACACAATGGATTTGTAGATGAGTAATGATGGGATGTAGGTATCTTCGAAGTAATAGGTGATAATTGTTGAAGATCTGAATCTTGTCACCCTTGTAATCCAGGTGAGCTTTATTGAGCATAGCCACAATTAGAGCTTCTTTTGCTTTCATAATAATGGAAGCAGACTATAATATCCCTGGGGTTGGCACCTGCCGGTGACTTAGGAGCCAGAGATCTGTGGGCTCTATCCATACACGATCTATGTCAGGTATACAAGGGGCTAAGGTGGTAAAAAGACCCAAAAGATAAGGGTGAATGTCATGTTCACTCACGGTTTCTGGGACTTCTCAGATTTTCAAATCTTGCTGTTTTCCAAATATTTTGGTTGTGTTTGAAGTTGTGAGACATAATGTTTAAGAGTTATATTATCTTTCTCCAAAACATGGACATAAATCCTTTGTTGCTACTGAAGAATATGTTTGAATTACAGTTTTTTTTAAAAAATACATGCTTATTAAAATTTTAAGAAATATCGCAGAACACATGGGCGGAGATTTACTAAAATTGGTGCACTCTGAATCTGGTGCAGCTCTGCATGGTAGCCAATCAGCTTCTAAGTTTAGCTTTTTGAATTAAGCTTTGACAATAAAACCTCAAAGCTGATTGGATTCTATGCAGAGCTGCACCAGATTTTGCACCACACAATGTTAGTAAATAGCCCCCAAAGTGTAATCTATGTTAATGATCATCCAGTGTAAACAAGTCAGTTTTGTAAGGAGACATGAAAAGTGATATTCATGTTAGGGTCAGTGAGGAAGGTTAAGCAAGAGTGATGCAGGGTTTTATAATGCTAAGCCACACTCCTACAGTAAGGTACAGGGCTATTGTGATATGGAAACATGAATCAAGGGCATGAGGAAACTTGAAGAAAAAGTCAGATTAGTAAGGAAAAACACGGGAAGAGGGGTATAGAGTGTATAAGGAGAAAATGTATCCATTTAGTGCTTGTCACATTGATTTTTAATGACACCATTGTTTAAGATAAAAGTTAGATAGGAATGAAAATTAGTATATAAATTAGGCGAAATCAGAGCTGCTACAAAACGTCATCAGGGAAACTACAATTTTGAGAGCTTGTGCCACAGTTTTTGTGCCTGGAGTTCATATGATATTTTATCCACTTGCCCTCCACTCTATAGCAGAAGTACTGCTAAAGGGCGGCAGGGCTATGCAAAATCACGTATATATAATCTGCATTTCCAGGTAAGGGGCGCTCCCAACACACGCCGCTATTGGCTACTGGGCATGTAATCGCTGGGTCCCGGGACTCGGTGATCGTCAGCAGGGCTGAGAGATAAGAGATCTGTGTGCGAACAGCACAGATCTCTCTCTGTCAGCATGGACATGCACAGCAGAGAGATAAAAAACAGCATGTGTCCCAAGTAAAACATCACACCAGCATCAACATAAAACACACACAGCACAGAGTTAACCCTTTGATCATCCCCAATGTTAACCCTTTCCTGCCCAGTGTCATTAGTACAGTGTCAGTGCTTTTTATTAGCACTGATCACTGTATTTGTGTCATTGGGGATGTCAGTGGCCGTTAGTCAGTTCCCACCCAGTGTCAGAATTGGGATTTTTTTTAGCAAAGACATGTAGCAGAATACATTTTGGCCTGCATTTATAAAGGCATTGTATTTTTTATTGGATATGTATTATAGCAAAAAGTTAAAAATATTGTTTTGTTTTTTTTCAAAATTGTCGGTCTATTTTTGTTTATCAAAGTGCAAGGGTATATAACTGCAAAACGCAGGCAAGGTATAGTTTTGTCCCTTATAGTGTCAATTGATACAAGTGCTCAGTTCACAATCTTGACGCGTTTCGTGCAACCGCACTTACTCATAGGGGGTATGCTCTCATACCCCCTATGAGTAAGTGCGGTTGCACGAAACGCGTCATGAGGAACTGCGGCACAGTGACGTTTTACTGCCGCCGGCACCACTGGGGTCCCAGCGGCCAACTTTCTTGTCTGGTCAGTATTGTGTTATCATACCCTTTTATGCTGGATGAAATAAACGCACGCATGTTCAAAAAGTTAAATTTTAACCTCATCGGTAGAGATGAGCGAATCGAACTTGGCGAAGTGGAATTTGTTTGGAATATTAGGAAAAATTCGATTCGCACCGAATCCGAATTTTAGCAAACTTCGGATGCACGAATCAAATTTTTCCTGATCTGCCGGCAAAAAGTGTCACTGCAGAGAGCTCCGCTATTTCTGACAGTTCTCTGACAGTTCCTTCACATTTACAGCGGTTGAAACATTGTATCTATTTGTTTCCATTTAGGATACAGATGTTTTTATTCGGAAATAAATAGATACAATGTTTCAACCGCTGTAAATGTGAAGGAACTGTCAGAGAACTGTCAGAAATAGCGGAGCTCTCTGCAGATACACTTTTTGCTGTACTGGAATTCTTCTTCTTTTCATTCTTCTTCTTCTTTTCATTCTTCTTCTTCTTCTTTTCATTCTTCTTCTTCTTCTTTTCATTCTTCTTCCTCTTCTTTTCATTCCTCTTCTTCTTTTCATTCTTCTTCTTTTCATTCTTCTTCTTCTTCTTTTCATTCTTCTTTTCATTCTTCTTCTTCTTCTTTTCATTCTTCTTCTTTTCATTCTTCTTTTCATTCTTCTCATTCTTCTTTTCATTCTTCTTCTTCTTCTTTTCATTCTTCTTCTTCTTCTTTTCATTCTTCTTTTCATTCTTCTTCTCATTCTTCTTTTCATTCTTCTTCTTCTTCTTTTCATTCTTCTTCTTCTTCTTTTCATTCTTCTTTTCATTCTTCTTTTCATTCTTCTTCTTTTCATTCTTCTTCTTCTGCTTTTCATTCTTCTTTTCATTCTTCTTCTTCTTCTTCTTTTCATTCTTCTTTTCATTCTTCTCATTCTTCTTTTCATTCTTCTTTTCATTCTTCTTCTCATTCTTCTTTTCATTCTTCTTCTTCTTCTTTTCATTCTTCTTCTTCTTTTCATTCTTCTTCTTTTCATTCTTCTTTTCATTCTTCTTCTTCTTCTTTTCATTCTTCTTCATCTTCTTTTCATTCTTCTTCTTCTTCTTTTCATTCTTCTTTTCATTCTTCTTCTTCTTCTTTTCATTCTTCTTCTTCTTCTTCTTTTCATTCTTCTTCTTCTTCTTTTCATTCTTCTTCTTCTTCTTTTCATTATTCTTTTCATTCTTCTTCTTCTTCTTTTCATTCTTCTTCTTCTTCTTTTCATTCTTCTTTTCATTCTTCTTCTTCTTCTTTTCATTCTTCTCATTCTTCTTTTCATTCTTCTTTTCATTCTTCTTCTCATTCTTCTTTTCATTCTTCTTCTTCTTCTTTTCATTCTTCTTCTTTTCATTCTTCTTTTCATTCTTCTTCTTCTTCTTTTCATTCTTCTTCTTCTTCTTTTCATTCTTCTTCTTTTCATTCTTCTTTTCATTCTTCTTCTTTTCATTCTTCTTTTCATTCTTCTTCTTCTTCTTCTTCTTCTTCTTCTTCTTCTTCGTCGTGCCCCGTGACTGCCCAAATGAGTGAAGTGTGCGGTGATTCTAAGATCGACGGCACTCATCTGCATGTCATACTGACTGACAGTATTATTTCTCTTCCCCAGCAGACTCCAAGGGCATTTAAATTAAAGGTACAG